>NC_137076.1:49207509-49290009 GCF_951640355.1 Cnephaeus nilssonii | reverse complement strand
CTTGAGCAGAATCTAACCACAGACCCTTCACCTTCAGTTTGAGGCCAACACTCTATCCACTGAGCCAAACCAGCTTAGGGCCATCCAGCAAACTATTTTTTTAAAATACATTTTATTGATTTTTTTTACAGAGAGGAAGGGAGAGGGATAGAGAGTCAGAAACATTGATGAGAGAGAAACATCGATCAGCTGCCTCCTGCACACCTCCCACTGGGGATGTGCCCGCAACCAAGGTATATGCCCTTGACCGGAATCGAACCAGGGACCCTTCACTCTGCAGGCCGACGCTCTATCCACTGAGCCAAACCGGTTTCGGCAATCCAGCAAACGTTTTCCGAGCTCTCAGTAGGTGTGTGGCGCTGAGCCAGAAGCCTGGATGCACAGATCACCTCAGCGTCCCCACTGTAAGTGAACTGACCCTCCAGACAGCAGAGATAATGTGATGTGAGGACTCCCTCCACAGGAATGGCTGTGTGCAAACAGGGAATAGGATAAAGGTTTCCCTTAGTGAGCAAAACTAATACCTGGATTGTAGCAATTTTCCAATGAATATCATTTCGGGTTATTTGTTGGGAAGCATTTTAAAAATTAGAACAATATAGATAAATTTAGTAAAAATCACTGGTTAAGTAGAACACACTGAAAAGCAAATTGCTCTCTCACCTTGGAAAGAATCACCCAACCTCCTTATACCTTTCCTGCCTGACCATCCTTAAGTGTCTTCTGTATCCATCCAAAAACATCCTAATCATATACACTACGCAAGCATGGACACTCATTATGTTTTAATTATTTAATAATGCAATATGAGACTACTATGCGCTCGCTGTGTTCTACACTTTCTTTTTTTAAAAAAATAGTTTATTTGACCCCAAACTGATAACAATTGCTGGGAAGCAAGATCGCAAGTGCTCCCTACCATTTGCTTTTTACAAAAAAATATATCTAGAGGTTTTTGGGTTTTTTAACACCCGCATGCATAGATATATTTCATGGATTGCTTTAATGTTCATTGCCACTTCACTGTAAAGCCAAATGGGATTATATTTGTCATATTTCTTTCTTTTTTGTTTTTTCAATCCTCACTTGAGGATATTTTTCCATTGATTTTTAGATATAGTGGAAGAGAGAGGGAAAGATAGAGAGAAATATTGAGAAAAATGTTGATTGGTTGCTTCATGCCCTGACCAGACCTTGACCAGACCTTGGGCTCGGGAGGAGCCTGCAACCAAGGTATGTGCCCTTTGTCTGAAATTGAACCCAGGAGTCCTCTGTCCAAGGCAAATGCTCTACCCACTGCACCAAACCGGCTAGGGCCAGATTTCCTTCAAGAAACAGTAAGTACAGTACTCCTACCTTTCTTTGTAAAGATTTTACTTTTATTTGCAGTTTTATCTGTTTATTTGACAGTCAGCAGTTAGTTCTCATCCACATTAACTGTTGGTAGATTTTTAAAAGTGGTGACAATTACATAGGTAGCCGATGCATAGAGCTTGTTTGATGAATCTTCATCCTCATTACATTTTCCGGACAACTGCATCCGGCTACGGTATGGGACATTCCTTATTCTTTTGGTCTTGACAGCTTTGAACCTGGCATCAAGTCATACATCTGGAGTTCCCATCTCCTTCAGGACAAGTTTCTGGATCTCTTTGAGTGCCAGAGCAGAAAGCTTCTTGAAACCCACTCCATAGATGCACTTATGGATGTTGATGGTGTGTTCTCTGGTCACTACCTCATGGATGGCACAAAACCCCTTCTTCTCTCCACCCTTCTTTGCCGGAGCCATTATGCTAGGCCCAAGTTGGAAAGGAAGCAAAGATTTTACTTTTATTAGTATTATTATTTAAATATATTTGTATTGATTTTAGAGAGGAAAGGAGAGGGAGATAGATTGATCAGCTGCCTCTTGCACACCACCCATTGGGGATTGAGCCTGAAACCCGGGCATGTGTCCTTGACTGGAATTGAACCTGGGAACACTTCAGTCCACAGGCCAATGCTCTATCTACTGAGCCAAACCAGTTAGGACAAGATTTTACTTTTAATTTCAGTTTCTTCCTCAGCAAAATGGTTAAAGGGTGTTGAGAAGTTCAAGGGAGGATTACAAAGGAGCAAAATAGATGATGCATATTAACAAGGTTAGTCCCTCCTTAGCCTGCAGGAATAAGAGGAGACTTTTGAACATTCTCCTACCCCACCCTGTCCCACCTGTTCCACCTCTAGGGAGGAGGCTTTGGGGAGGGAGGTCTTTAAGAGATTCACCCTTTTAACTGGTAGAACACTGGCTTTGGAGACTCTTCTTGGAGACACACTTCAGGGACTCACTCAAAGGAGCAGGCTCCAGGTAAGCTGGGAGTCGGGATGATACTGGTGCAGGAGGTGGGACCAAACGGAGAGCCATGGAGGTATTGCTCCCCACCCTTGGCTTCCTGGGTGACTGCTCTAGCAGGGCCTTGACTTTACCTCAGAAGCAAAGCATAACTTGGATTCAGGTTATTTTAAGACACATACTTTCATTAGTGCTGGTGTCCCTCAGCCTTGCCCTACATCATCAAAATGCTTGCTAAAAATACAGATACCAGGATCTCAATCTGACCTAAGGGGTGACGAATATCTGCTCATGCAAAGTGCCCCGCAGTGCTGATTTGAAGTTGCCTGTGGGAATTCTCTTCTAGAATGTCTCAGTGTCTGGTGCCAAATTCTTTTTGTTTAAAACCAGAGCTTCTGCTCTAGCTGGTTTAGCTCAGAGGACTGAAGAGTCCCAGGATTGATTCCGGTCAAGGGCACATGCCAGGGCTAGGGGCTCAATTCCCAGTGTGGGGTATGCCGGAGGCAACCAATGAATGATTCTCTTTCTCTCTCATCGCTGTTTCTATCTCTCTCCCACTCTCTCTTCCTCACTGAAATCAATAATAAAAAAAACAATTTAAATATCTGGGGGAGAAAAAAAACAGGTTCCAAGAGGTTTACCTAAGTTGATGTGTATGCTGACACCAAACTGAAAGGGAAGCTGAGTGCTATTTTCCTGGTTCCATGTGTCTCAGGAGGAACAAATGATCAAAAACCCCACCCCTAATTACTAAGGCAGACTGAGATCAGACCTGAAATCCATCCCACATAATATACAAGCAGATGGAACTTTAATGCCAGCCTTGGTCTTTCTCTAATCTCAATTTATCTAAAAATTGAGATTTGTATCGGGGGATGGGATGTGGGAACAGGGAAGATTATGGAATTGGAGTGGAGAAAGGGAACCCGTTTGAAACAACCGTGAGGAAGAAAGGAGATGGAATGGATCTGAGAGCTCTGAGATGAAGGGACAGGGATGAAGCTTAAAAATGGAAGGGGAGCCGAAACCGGTTTGGCTCAGTGGATAGAGCGTCGGCCTGCAGAGTGAAGGGTCCCTGGTTCGATTCCGGTCAAGGGCATGTACCTTGGTTGCGGGCACATTCCCAGTAGGGGGTGTGCAAGAGGCAGCTGATCGATGTTTCTCTCTCATCGATGTTTCTAACTCTCTATCCCTCTCTCTTCCTCTCTGTAAAAAATCAATAAAATATATTTTTAAAAACATGGAAGGGGAGAAACCTTCTTGGCTAAAGAGAGTGGAGTAACACTGAAATAGAATTAAAATGGTACATTTTTAAGAAAGTAAATTATAGAATATTCTAGGTATCCAGAATAAGAGAGAAAATTTTATTAACTCATGTATGAAGAACCCATATTCTATAACTAACCTTTTTATAACTTTACCAATACAAAATTTTGCCATTTCTGTGCAAGAAATCTCTAAGATTTTAATTCTAAACTTTTCATTATACATTTCTAAAAGAAACTATTATTTTACATACTTCTGCATTAAAATTTTTTAAATTATGTTCTTGCTTTAATTTACTTGTTTTACAGAAAGTGAAAGGATGGGGCAAGATGAGAAAGAGAGATTGGAAATGAGAAGGAGAGATTGATTTGTGGTTCCATTCACTCAAGCATTCATTGGTTGCTCCTTCTATGTCATCTGATTTTGGATTTAACTTGAAACCTTGGCTTATTGGGACTAACTGAAATAACAGGCCAAGGCAATGTACATACCTCTAATATCATTAACTACATCAATGTAACATAATTATCAATCAGTTTTTTTAATCCTCAAATATCCAACTAAATTCTGATCAAATATTTTTAAAAGAAATGAAATTAGATTTATACATACTAGTAATAACTGATGTGTATATCTTGTAAGCCTATTTTAATTCCTATAACCTACTCCCATATGTTTTTACTTTCTATTTATATTTGGGTTGAAGCAACATGATCATATTTTCAGTACAGTTTATTACAATAGGGATTTTACTGATTACTTACTTCATGTATTATTAAAGGCTTACCAGAGAAACAGAACCAATAGTATGTATCTAGAAAGACATTTTTAAAAAAGTATTGGCTCACAAGGTTATGGAGCCTGAGATGTCCAAGGATCTGCAGTCTGCAAGCAGGAGACCCAGGAAAGACAGTGGTGTCATTGAAGGTCTGAGATTCTGAGAATAGATGGGTCTGAAGGACTGAGAACCTGGAGCAACCAGAACAGGGGGTGGGTGTGCCAGCTTATTGAATCCAGCAGAGAGTGAATTCAGCCTTTCTCCAGTTTTTGTTTTCAGGCCTTCAGTGGACTGGATAATGCCCACTGACATTGGGGAGGGCGATCTGCTTTGCTCATCCAATTCAAATACGAATCTGTCCCAGAAATCTCACAGTCACATCCAGAACTAGTGTTTCACCTGCTATAGGCTATGCAGTGGTCCAATCAAGGTGACAGGTTAAATTGACCAGATTATTCTTCAGAGCATTCTCTATCACTTATATTTCCTGTAACTAGATAGTTTGGAACTCTGATGAGCTTTAGGTTCATTTATCTGGCAAAACTTCTTCACAAATAATGGTATAGTCCCTCCAACAGTTCTATGATATCTTTTTGTTATTGTTACTATTTTATTTTATTTTTTTAGAGAGGGAGGGAAAGAGAAAGTGTGAGAGATACCTGGGTTAGTTGCCTCTCTTATATGACCCAATTGCAGATGGAACCCATGACCTTGTGGTACGTGGGATAACACTGCAACCAACTAAGTAAAACTGGCCACTCTTTTATAAAACATTTTTTTTTCTATTTAGTAATTGGTTTTTAGATTGAGAGGAATGTGGGGAAGAGAGATCTATTTGTGACACTTGTTTTTGCATTCATTGCTTGATTATTACACTAGGGGCCTGGTGCACAAATTTGTGCACAGGTGGAGTCCCTCGGCCTGTCCAGCGATTGGGGCTGATGGGGGCGGGGGGCAGCCAGCCGGGGGGAGGGACCACAGGAGGTTGGCCAGCATGGGAGGTTGGCTGTGGGAGCACACTGACCACCAGGAGACAGCTCCTGCATTGAGTGTCTGTCCCCTGGTGGTCAGTGTGTGTCATAGCAACCCGTCAACCAGTTGCTTATGCTTTTATATGATTATTACATGGGCCTTGGCCACAAACTGAGCTTGAAACATCTGTACCATGCTCCAACCAACTGAGCTGCCTGGCCAAGATCACTTTTTTCCCCAAAAAATATTTTGCTTACTTTAATGAAGCTGATATAGTCAATGTCCATTTAAAACCTATATCCCAGCCCTAAGTGGTTTGGCTCAGTGGATAGAGCATCAGACTGTGGACTGAAGGGTACCAGGCTCAATTCTGGTCAAGGGCTTGTACATTGGTTGTGGGCATATCCCCAATAGGGGGTGTGCAGGAGGCAACTGATCAATGTTTCTCTCTCATCGATGTTTCTAACTCTTTATCCCTCTCCCTTCCTGTCTGTAAAAATCAATAAAATATATTTAAAAAACAAACAAACCTATGTCCCAGGACACAAAGTACAAATAAAATAAAGAGGAGCAGTGTTCCGTTTCCCACACTTTTGCATGAATAACTTTATTAAATGCTGGTGAAAATTAAAACTCTTCTGGGATCTGAAAAGATTTTTCTTTACTATTGAAATGCTTTCTCTTCAGTGAAGCCATCTTTGGCGTTAGTCTTTACTCTCACCTTATCTGTCATCTTGACTCCAAGATGACAGATAAAGTCATCTTGGAGTCAAGATATTCCTCTTCTTTTGGCCCAGACCTTCAGATTTTAAAAGTAACTTCAAGCTGATGAAAGGTCATTATTGCACAGTTCAGTTCACTGAAAAACTCCACCTCCCACTGAAAGTCATAGTCCAGGAGTGAGGCAATCACATGCTAGAACTTCCAGGCCAATTAGAAGTGTTATGAACACTTGCATTGGTCCACCTCATTTATCACAAGCCTCAAAATGCACAGTCCTGAAAAGGGTGGCCTCACTGTGCACAGGTAATATTTCAAAAGGAGAGGGCAATATGAAGGAGGCTGAGGCTTGATCACCCTAACTCAGCACAATGAAAACAAACAGTAATGAATAATGGGCACTAGAATCAAATTACCAGAGGATTTAAAGAAATGGGGGTGGGCAGACAGTTTTCAATTCCATTTGGAACACCACATTACAAGAGAACTATTTTTAAAAATAAAAGATTGAGGGAGAAAAAGGAATATCTAAATCACTGAATGGCCCCCTGTTGTTCCTGATAAACTTCACTCACATCTTCCTCCATTCCTAGTTCTCTTAGCAGTGATGGCGAACCTATGACACGCGTGTCAGCATTGACACGCGTAGCCATTTCTTTTTTTTTTTTTTTAAATATATTTTATTGATTTTTTACAGAGTGGAAGGGAGAGAGATAGAGAGTTAGAAACATCGATGAGAGAGAAACATCGACCAGCTGCCTCCTGCACACCCCCTACTGGGGATGTGCCCGCAACCAATGTACATGCCCTTGACCGGAATCGAACCTGGGACCTTTCAGTCCGCAGACCGACGCTCTATCCACTGGGCCAAACCGGTTTCGGCCACGCGTAGCCATTTCTGATGACACGCGGCCGCATGCCGAGGATGAAACATTTGCTGCTCCTGACGATGAAACATTTGTGACTAGAGTCCTGGAGTTAGTTTTTTCCTCAAAGTAACACACTCAGTTATGCTCAGTTTTTTGGCGAAGTTTGACACACCAAGCTCAAAAGGTTGCCCATCACTGTCTTAGAGTGTGATTATCAGCAATTCTCTGACCCTCTAAGAGAAACCTGAGTGAGTTCATTGGAACTCCCATCTTAGACAGCATGATTGTTTGGGTTTCTTGAGATGTGTTGTCATTTTCACTTTGAAGTGAATCTCATTGCTGCCCTGTCCAATGACTTTGTAGTCTCCTTCCTTCTTCTTTTTAATTTTTTTTTTCATTTTTTAGTTGATTAAGGTATTTCATGTGTCTGTATCTCCCCATTGCTCCCCCACACCATTCCTATACATGCCCTCACCCCCCAGTGTCTCGCACCTATTGGTTATCCTTACAAGTCCTTCAGTTGATCTCTTACTTCCCCCCGCTTCCCAGCCTTCTCCCTGTAATTTGACAGTCTGATGCTTCTCTGCCTCTGTATCTATCTCTTTTTTTTAAATTTCTTTATTGATTATGTATCTATCTTTTTGTTCATCAGGTCATAATGTTCTTTATTTTCCATAAATGAGTGAAATCATGTGATATTTATCTTTCACTGATGAACAAAAATGCTCTCCAGTTCCATCCATGCTGCTGCAAATGGTAAGAATTCCTTCTTTTTTAAAGCAGCGTAGTATTCCATTGTGTAGATGTACCATAATTTTCTGATCCAGTCATCTGCTGACAGGCACCTAGGCTGTTTCCAAATCTTAGCTATTGTAAATTATGCTGCTATGAACATAGGGGTGCATATATCCTTTCTGATTGGTGTTTCTAGTTTCTTAGGATATATTCCTAGGAGTGGGATTACTGGGTCAAATGGGAGTTCAATTTTTAGTTTTTTGAGGAAACTCCATACTGTTTTCCACAGTGGCTGCACCAGTCTGCATTCCCACCAGCAGTGCATGAGGATTCCTTTTTCTCCACATCCTCACCAGCACTTTGTTGATTTGTTGATGATAACCATTCTGACAGGTGTGAGATGGTACCATTGTCGTTTTGATTTGCATCTCTGGGATGATTATTGACTTTGAGCATGTTTTCATATATTTCTTGGACTTCCTTATGTCCTCTTTGGAAAAGTATCTATTTAGGTCCATTGCCCATTATTTGATTGGGTTGTTTATTTTCCTTTTTTTAAGTTATATGAGTTCCCTGTAAATGTTGGAGATTAAACTGTTATTGGAGGTAACATTGGCAAATATGTTCTCCCATGCAGTGGGCTTTCTTGATGTTTTGTTGATGGTTTCTTTTGCTATGCAAAAGCTTTTTATTTTGATGTAGTCCCATTTGTTTATTTTCTCTTTAGTTTCCATTGCCCTAGGAGCAGTATCAGTGAAGAAATGGGTTCGGCATACGTCTGAGATTTTGCTGCCTGTGGATTCCTCTAGTGTTTTTATGGTTTCCCTTCTTATGTTTAAGTTTTTGATCCATTTTGAGTTTATTTTTATGTATGGTGTAAGTTGGTGGTCTAATTTTATTTTATTTTATTTTTTGCATGTATCTGTCCAATTTTCCCAACACCATTTGTTGAAGAGACTGTCTTGACGCCATTGTATGCTTTTGCCACCTTTGTCAAATATTAATTGAGCATAGTGTTTTGAGTTGATATCTGGGTTCTCTATTCTATTCCATTGGTCTATATGTCTGTTCTTATGCCAGTACCAGGCTGTTTTGAGAACAGTGGCTTTGTAATACAGCTTGAAATCTGATATTGAGATCCCCCCAATGTTGCTCTTCTTTCTCAGGATTGCTGCAGCTATTTGAGGTCTTTTTTATTCCAGATGAATTTTTGGAGAGTTTGTTCTAGGTCTGTGAAATATTACATTGGTATTTTAATGGGAAGTGTATTGAATCTATAGATTGCTTTGGGTATTATGGACATTTTAATGATATTGATTCTACCAATCCGTGAACACGGTATGCTCTTCCATCTATTTATGTCTTCCTCTATTTCTTTTTTCAATGTCCTGTAGTTTTCTGAGTAGAGTTCTTTTATCTCCTTAGTTAAGTTTATTCCTATGTATCTTAAATTTTTGGTGCGATGATAAATGGGGATTGTTTTCTTAGTCTCTCTTTCTGTAAATGCACTGTTGGTGTATAGAAATGCCATAGATTTCTTGGTGTTAATTTTGTATCCTGCTACATTGCCAAATTCATTTTTTTGTTGCCAAATTCATTTATTAAGTCTACTAATTTTTTTATGGAGTCTTTAAGGTTTTCTATGTACAGTATCATGTCATCTGCAAATAAGGGCAGTTTTACTTCTTCTTTTCCAATTTGAATATCCTTTATTTCTTCTTCTTGTCTGATTGTTGTGGCTAGCACTTCCAGTACTATGTTGAACAGGAGTGGTGAAAGTGAGCATCCCTGTCTTGTTCCTGTTCTTAGTGGAAATGGTTTTAGATTTTGCCCATTGAGTATGAGGCTGGCTGTAGGTTTGTCATATAAGGCTTTTATTATGTTGAGGTATGATCCCTCTAATCCCACTTTGCTGAGTGTTTTTTATCAGAAAAGGGTGTTGGATTTTATCAAATACCTTTTCTGTATCAATTGATATGATTATGTGATTTTTGTCTCTCACTTTGTTTATGTGATGTATCACATTTATTGATTTGTGGATATTGTACCAGCCTTGCATTCTTGGAATAAATCCCACTTGGTCATGGTGTATGATCTTTCTAATGTAATGCTGGATCAGGATTGCTAGAATTTTTGTTGAGGATTTTAGCATCTATGTTCATGAGAGATATTGGCCTGTAATTCTCTCTCTTTGTGGTGTTTTTATCTGCTTTTTGGGATTAGGGTAATGCTGGCTTCATAGAAAGAGTTTGGAAGTATTCCTTACTCTTGATTTTCATCCTCGCCAACACTTGTCGTTTGTTGATTTGTTGATGATAGCCATTCTGACAGGTGTGAGATGGTGGGTCATGTTTTCTTATACATTCAGCTACCCTGTGTCTTTTGATTAGTGCATTTAATCCATTTACATTTAATGTTATTATTGACAAGTACATGTTTGTTGTCATTTTTGTTCTTACTGTTTGTGGTTCTTCTTGCCTTTCTCTTCTTTTTACAGCAATCCCTTTAGCATTTCTTGCAATGCTGGCTTAGTAGTAATAAACTCTCTTAGCCCTTTTTTGTCTGTGAAGCTCCTGATTCCACCTTCAATTTTGAATTATAGCCTCGCTGGGTATAGTATTCTTGGATTCAGTCCCTTGCTTTGCATCACTTTGTATATTTCATTCCATTTCCTTCTGACCTGGTGTGTTTCGCTTGAGAAATCAGTTGATATTCTAATAGGAGATCCCTTGTAGGTAACTTTCTGTCTCTCTCTGGCAGCCTTTAAAATTCTTACTTTGTTGTTGGTGTTTGCCAATTTAATTATGATGTGTCTTGGTGTCGGTCTTTTGGGGTTCCTCTTGTTTTGGACTCTATGTACTTCTTAGACTTGCATAGTTTTTTTCTTGCCAATATCAGGGAAGTTTTTGTCATTATTTCTTTTTTTTTTTTTTTATTGATTTTTTACAGAGAGGAAGGGAGAGGGATAGAGAGTCAGAAACATCGATGGGAGAGAAACATCGATCAGCTGCCTCCTGCACATCTCCTACTGGGGATGTGCCCACAACCTAGGTACATGCCCTTGACCGGAATCGAACCTGGGACCTTTCAGTCCGCAGGCCGAAGCTCTATCCACTGAGCCAAACCAGTTAGGGCTGTCATTATTTCTTCAAACAGGTTTTCTATTCCTTCCCTTCCTCTCCTCCTGGTACCCCTATTATGCAAATGTTGTTTCATTTCATGTTGTCCCAAAGCTCCCTTAGGCTCTCCTCTTGCTTTTTAAGTCCTCTTTCCAGTTGCTGCTGTGTTTATGTGTGTTCCTACCTTGTCTTCTAATTCACTGATGTGGTCCTCAGCCTCTTCTAGTCTACTGTTTAAGCCTTCCATTGTGTACTTTATTGCAGCTATGTCATTTTTCATCTCCTCTTGGTTCCTTTTCATGTTGGTGACATTCTCATTCAGCTCCTTATAATTCTCATTGAGTTATGTGTTTTTGCATTGAATTGTAGGTATTTGTCATCCAGCCGTTTAAACATCCTTATAACCATTACTCTGAATTTTTCTCTGATATGCTGCTAGCCTCAGTTTCATATAACTCTTTTTCATTTAACTCTTTTCCTTTTCTTTGGAGTTTGCTGTTTTGTCTTCCTATGTTTTGCCGTAACGTTTTAATTGTAGGTCCAATTGGTTTGATACCCAGGTTCTTTTGGGATGGTGCTACTGGTGTGATCTCTCAGGTCTCCTGGGCTTGGTAATCTAGTATAGCTCCCTACTTGAGCTATTTGGGTTCTCTTAATGTAGGCCTGTGAGCTGGAAAGGTACAACTGCAGTGTCTAGAAGTCAGCAGCTACAGAGGGAGGGTGTCCCAATTTTTCCTGTCTTGCTCCCTTGATTGAAATCACACGTGCACAGGGGGGACTCCCAGTGGCACCCAGGAACCATCTGTTGGGGTGATGGGTCTCAGGAGGCCTGTGCTCTGGAAAGGTGTGACTGTGGTGTCCAGAGTTCTGTAGTTGTGGGGTGGGCAGACTCAGCTTTTGCTGCTGCACCTGTGGTGGATAAGCACAAGCTCCCAGTGGCAGCTCACAGGAGCACCTGCGGTGCATTTGCCAGCGAGGGGCACTGAAGCACTCTGAAGGGCCCTGGCACTGAAGCCACGTAATTGAGGCGTCTGTGCGCAGGTGTCCAGGATGAGTGATATTCAGAATTTCTACTGCCACGGGGAGTGCGTCCCTGTTTGTCCAAGATTATACCTGGCCAGGACTCACAGCAGCTCCCCAGAGGAGCCTGTGGATAAATGGGCTCAGGGTGCCTGCCCTTTGGAAATGTGCATGTCTGTGGTGGTGCTTTTGCTGGCACAGAGCTCTGACGCACTTTGAGGGGCCCTGACACTGAAGTTACGCTGCTGGGGTGTCTGTGGGCAGGCATCCAGGATGAGTGAATTCAGAATTTCTACTGCTGGGGAGAGTGCGTCCCTGTTTGTCCAAGATCACACCCAGCAAGGACTCATAGCAGCTCCCACAAGCACTCTGTGGATAGATGGGCTCAGGGTGCCTGTCCTTTGGAAATGCACACATCAGTGGCAGTGCATTTGCCGGCGCAGAGCTCTGACGCACTTTTGAGGGCCCTGGCACTGAAGTTAAGCAGCTGGGGTGTCTGTGGGCAGTTATTCAGGAAGAGGGAATTCAGAATTTCTACTGCAGGGCAGCACACCCTTGTCTGTACAGAATCACAACCAGCGGGGGCTCCCAGTGGCTCCCAGGTGCTATCTATGGAGTGGTGTGCCCTGGATGCCTGCATGGCTAGAAATGTGCGAATGTGGTGTCTGGAGTTCTGCTGCTGGGGCGGGAGAAGATGCACTTACTACTGCGGGAATGGTGCACCTTTGGAGGTGGAGGTCCCAGGGTCCGCGGGTCTGCGGCTGGGGTAGCAGGGTTTTGGCTCGAATGGCTGCTGGGTTGCAGGCAGTGTCAAAGTCCTGTCTAGGAGGTGGTGCTGATGAGTTCCTAGAAAAGGCTGCTGTCCCCTTTAAGATGGCTTAGGCTCCGTGCTGAGTCCTGTAGTCCAGGGAGTGCCCACAGCAGTGGTAGTCTCTCCTTGTCCAAGAGAGCCTGGTCTGTCAGCCCCTGCTGCTCCTGCGGGATTTAACTGTCCCTTACTCACTCACACACACACCACACATATCCACACACATCCACACACTCTCCTTTCATCCCCTCACTCACTTTCTCTCCCTCACCTCTGTCCAGCCAGCCTCCATCTTTTCTCTCTCTCCTTCCTTCTTATTCCCCAAGTCCTTAGTTGATGATTTTACCTCCTGGTCAGACATGTGCATGGTGCTTAGTAGAAATTCTGAGGTGTCCAACAGAAGCATCCTTAGGAAGGCAGGATCTCACTCCTGGATTTACAAATCCTTCTGTCTTCCCCACAGCACAAGATCACTTTTTTTAAAAAAATAAATCATTATTGCCCTAACCAGTTTGGCTCAGTGGATAGAGCATCGGCCTGTGGACTCAAGGGTCCCAGGTTCGATTCCGGTCAAGGGCATATACCTTGGTTGCAGGCACATCCCCAGTAGGGGGTGTGCAGGAGGCAGCTGATCGATGTTTCTCTCTATCCCTCTCCCTTCCTCTCTGTAAAAAAATCAATAAAATAAAAAATATATATTTTTATTTTATATATTATATAAATATTTTATTGATTTTTTTACAGAGAGAAAGGGAGAGGGATAGAGAGAAACATCGATCAGCTGCCTCCTGCACACCTCCCATGGGAATGTGCCAGCAAGCAAGGTACATGCCCTTGACTGGAATCAAACCTGGGACCCTTCAGTCCGCAGACCGATGCTCTATCCACTGAGCCAAACTGGTTAGGGCAAAATATGTTTTTTAAAAATAAATAAATAAGTCATTATTGGAAGTATTACACATGTCACCTTTTTCCCCATTGCCCTCCTCCTCCTCCTCAAGCCTTCGCCACCCACTGTCAGTGTCTATGGGTTATGCATATACACATATGAATTCACTGGTGATCTCTTCACCCCCCACCCCGTCCCCTGCCTTCTCTGATTGAGGCCAATGATAAATTTGCCTAGATTGGTTAATTCCTTTTAAGTTGCAAAATAGACTTTACTTCTAATTCCTCCTTAAATATTGTCATGATAAATGATTTGGTCTACTTGACCTACTGTTCATACAGGGAGGAAAGGATTAATGCTGATTGAACTTTTAAATTGAACTTTCTTGTCCACAGAAACCACTTATGACTTGAATGGATGGTGCTGGGTTTTTGACCAGAGTCCACAGCTGATCTTTATTAGGAGTAGGTGACAGAAGACTGGACGTCAGCTGGCCACTGGAACTCTTCTTGGAAGCTCCTAGTGCAGTGATGGGCAACCTTTTGAGCTTGGTGTGTCAAACTTCGCCAAAAAACTGAGCATAACTCGGGTAATGTGTCACTTTGAGGAAAAAACATTATTTCGCAAATGTTTCATCCTCAGGAGCAGCAAATGTTTCATCCTCGGCATGCGGCCGCCTCAGCGGCCGCGTGTCATCAGAAATGGCTACGCGTGTCAATGCTGACACGCGTGTCATAGGTTCGCCATCACTGTCCTAGTGCCTTCAACAGAGAGGGAGGCCTGAGCAGACCTCAGCTTCTCACTTTTCCTCGCTCCTGGAGGATCACACTGACTGAAGAGTATCTCTTCTAATAGACACCTCAACTGCGCAATGGCCTTTGCAGCTTCCCTGGCCAGCTGCCCCATCTGCCTGGATCATCTGAGAGACCCAGTGACCACTGAGTGTGGGCACAACTTTTGTCACTCCTGCATCCACCAGCGCTGGGAAGGTCTACAGGGCACCTTTCCCTGTCCTGTCTGCCTCCACCACTGCCCTGACAGGAGCTTGAAGAGGAACGCCCAATTATGTTGCATGACTGAGATTGTTCAGCAGATTTCCATCAGGAGGGGAAAGAGGAAAAGGCAAAAGGAACCCCTGTGTAAGAAGCACCATGAGGTTCTGACCCTGTTCTGTGAGAAGGACCTGGAGCTGCTGTGTGCCCAGTGCAGGGTTGTGTCCCACCACCAGAATCACCCCCTGATCCCCATTGGGGAAGCTGCAGCTAGTTACAGGAGGAAGCTCAAAAGTCACATTAAGGCCAAGACTAATCACCTTGAAGTTGTTGAAATGTTATATAAAAACCAAGTTGAAAATACTTTGGAAGTGAAGAGAAAGATGGGAAAATGGAGGGAGGAGTTGGGCAATGAATGTAAAGAAATTAAGTGTTTCTTAGCTATCGAGAGAAATGAAATTGGTAATGATCTACTTATAGAAGAGAAGGATGTTGAAGAAAAACTAATTGAAAATAGAAGGCAAATTTCATACCATATGTTCAGGCTAAGCAATCTGTTAAGTGAGATAGGAAAGAAATATTTACAGACAGACCTGGATTTATTCACAGGAATTGAAAGTATCCACAACAGGTATGAAAACTTAGAGACCCCAGCAATTTTTTCATGTGATTTAAAGAAGGGATCTTACAATGTCCCCCCAAATTATTTGTGCCTGCATAAAATGATCCGCAAGTTTCTGGTAGATTTGACACTGGATCCTAAAACAGCCCATCCAAACATCATTACGTCAAGTAATAGAAGAAATGTGATATATAAGACACCAAGTGGTTTTCCTAATCCCCAGGATCTTACTTCTTACCCAGCTGTCCTGAGTTCTGAGGGATTTGATGCTGGCAGGCATTTTTGGGTGGTAAACTTAGAAGGTACAGGTGAATGTTTCTTAGGTGTGTGTAAAGAATCATTCCCCAGAAATACTCATATATCACCATCAGCAAGAAATGGATGCTGGCAATATTCACTCTGGATTCCTATGAGTGGCCCTAGCCCTATAGGACAACCGAAAATTGGCATTTTTCTAGACTATGAGTTGGGAGAGGTTTCATTTTATAATTTGAATGACTGCTCATACTTGTATGGAATCACTGATACATTTACAGAAAAAATTATGCCTTATTTCTCCATTGCACCTTCTTCAGAATCTCTTACAATCAGCATCATCGGAGGCAAAAGATGACAATTTGGATGAGATTTTTTATGTGCTTATTTCCTGTCCTTGTTAGTGAAAGGAAAACATAATAAAGATCCTGATTCCAGTTTTGATGCTTGAATGTTGAAAGCTTTTAGGACGCACCCTTCTCTCCTCCCTGACCTTACACCTGGGAAAGTGAAGAGAAAGTCCAGGTGCTCCATCCTTGGGTGCAGGGGGGAAGTTCCAATCAAGCAAGTTTCCATTATTATCAGAATCCAGTAACTGCCATGAACACCACAAGCTAGTCCCATTTCCTTGTGCTCTCAGTCATTTTGGTTCCTATTCTAAGGTCCACTGACACCACAAAACCTCATCATGTGGGTAATGAACTTCATACTCTCCTGGTATGCGGCGAGTCATCATCAGTATGGATATTTGAAACCAATTTGGGATGGCTTCCACCCTGACTATTTAAGCTGGTCACCACCATTGGCACTGTGAGCAGGATTTTCCAGATAGGAGCCTCCCCTCACCCCCCCCACCCCCGCCCAACCAGGGCTTCCTCTGGCTTTGTGTGGTAACACCTCTGGTTCCCTAGGCCTGGGTATCCTTGCAGTTTGTGCTGCATTTGCTGAGTTCTATGGAGGCTGTGTTGTAGATTTGACTGACCTAAGTCAGAAGTTTTGTTAGAGACACATTAAAAAAAAAAAAGAAAAAAAAAAAAAAGACATTCTAGCCCAGTCAGTATAATAAGTGGTTGAGCACTGTCCTATAAACCAGGAGTCCAGGTTAGAGCACAAGCCCTGGTTGCTGGCTCTATTCCCAGTAGGCCACCTGTGGGAGGCAGCCAATGGATGATTGCCTCATTTATGTTTCCCTCTTTACCTCTTCCTTTCTGAAGTCAATAAAATACATATATTTTTAAAAAGAAACTCATTTTATTTGCTTGTTATTTTTCATATAATTTTTCTTGAAATCCTAATTGTCTTGCTTTTGTCTCACGTTTTATAAAATGTTCATGTACAGTGCTGAGCAAAAGCAGGTTGACAGTAGTGATACAAATGTGTACAGTAATCAATAACAAGTAATACAAGAATAAACTTTTGTGGATTTTGTTTTGCGGTGCTGGTATTTAGAGCGCAGCGGCTGACTGCCCGGTAGCCTTCACCGCAGTGTCTGGCATCTGATCGCTCGCCGGGCGCTCGCTGCCAGCTGCCTGCTCGCCTCGCCCAGCTGCTTCTCCCCAGGCCGCGGCCTGCTGAGCTCGCCCCCTTCCCACCCGCAGACATGTCCCAGGTCAAGAGCGGCGGCCCGAGTACATCTCCTTTTTCGCGGTCATGGGCGCCTCGGCCGCCTTGATCTTCAGTGCCTTGGGTGCTGCGTATGGTACCGCCAAGAGTGGCACCGGCATCGCGGCCATGTCTGTCATGCGACCAGAGCTGGTCATGAAGTCCATCACCCCAGTGGTCATGGCTGGCATCATTGCCATCTGTGGCCTGGTGGTGGCAGTCCTTATTGCCAGCTCCCTGAATGAAGGCATCAGTCTCTGCAGGAGTTTCCTCCAACTGGGCGCTGGCATGAGTGTGGGCCTCAGTGGGCTGGCAGCTGGCTTTGCCATTGGCATTGTAGGGGACGCTGGCTTGCGGGGCGCTGCCCAGCAGCCCCGACTATTTGTGGGCATGAATCTTGATCCTCATTTTCGCCGAGGTGCTGGGTCTCTATGGTCTCATCGTCGCCCTCATCCTCGCCACAAAGTAGCTCCTCTCTAAGCCCACCAGCCACAGGATATGATGTAAAGACCACCCCCTCCTCATTCCAGAATGAACAGCCTGATACACATGCAAGGGGCAGCTGCCCCCCTCTACCCCCAAGTAGTTGGTCTTGTAAATGCGCAGTGTCCTAGTGCCCATGGTCTGTTGCCCTCACCCGCCCTGTGCCGTGGACATCTGGGCCCACTCATCATCACCCATCCAGATCCCCCGACCAGTGAGGATGGTGGCTTCTAGCCACCCCCACCCATTTACCTGCCCTAGAGTGCTCTGTGTATAGGGATGAATTCGAGTTGTCGTTTCCACTGGATGTTTATTTGTAAAGATTTGACCTGTTCTCACGTCTGTGGAGCAGCCCTGCAGACTCCCAACTATAATAATCTTTCAAGTGTTGCTTTGTGGGGTTACCGTGTACCCTGAGATTTTTTTGTATGGAACCACTGTCCTCCAGCCCTAGCTGCGGGGCCATGAGCTGGGTCTGCCAGGCCCAGAGCCGTGTCCAATAAAATTCTCCGATGTGAAAAAAAAAAAAAAGAATAAACTTTTGTGTATTAACTGTAAACACACTTTTGTTTAAAATCCTCACTTGAGACCTAGCTGGTTTGGTTCAGTGGACTGAGCACTGGCCTGCAGACTAAAAGGTCCTGGGTTCAATTCCAGTCAAGGACACATGCCCGGGGTGGCAGGCTCGATCCCGAGTAGGGGGTGTGCAGGAGGCAGCAGATCAATGATTTTCATTGTTGGTGTTTCTATCTCAATCTCCCTTCATCTCTAAAACCAATAAAATTATATTTAAAAATATATTTATAAAATAAATGAAATCCTCAACTGATATGTTTATTGATATAGAGCAGGCATCCTCAAACTACGGCCCGCGGGCCACATGCATGTGTTTTTGCCGTTTTGTTTTTTTACTTCAAAATAAGATATGTGCAGTGTGCATAGGAATTGGTTCATAGTTTTTCTTAAAACTATAGTCCGGCTCTCCAACGGTCTGAGGGACAGTGAACTGGCCCCCTGTTTAAAAAGTTTGAGGACCCCTGATATAGAGACATAGAAAGGAAGAGAGAGAAACATCTATGTGAGAGAGAAGCACCAACCAGTTGTTTCCTAAAACCTATGTGCTCTGAGTGGGAATCAAATCTGCAACTTTTTTTTTATATATATATATTTTATTGATTTTTTACAGAGAGGAGGAGAGAGGGATAGAGAGTTAGAAACATCGATGAGAGAGAAACATCGATCAGCTGCCTCTTGCACACCCCCTACTGGGGATGTGCCCGCAACCAAGGTACATGCCCTAGACCGGAATCGAACCTGGGACCCTTGAGTCCGCAGGCCGACGCTCTATCCACTGAGCCAAACCGGTTTCGGCTAAATCTGCAACTTTTTTGGTGTAGGAGACCACATTCCAACAAACTGAGCCACCTGGCCAAGGCTGCAAATGTACCTTTGACAATCCCAGTATGACCTCTAAAGGTCACATACTCATTTTTTACATTATGTGAAATTTACAACCTTTAGAACATGCTTCTGTTTATATGCCTGTATATGTATTGTTAACAATGTTTGGAAATAAAGTTTTAGTTTGCATATCTCTGACTATTTGTCTTCATAACTTGAAAAGATGCTCAGCCGAGAGAAGCATCGATCAGACCGTCAAACATCAGAGGGGAGGTAGAGGAGGGTGGAGGTAAGGGGGAGAGATCAACCAAAGTACTTGTATGCATGCATATAAGCCTAACCAATGGACACAGACACCAGGGGGTTGCGGGCATGAGTGGGGGGAGTTTGGGGGAGTGGGGGGAGTTTGGGGGGATAAGGACATATATGTAATACCTTAATCCAGTGGTTCTCAATCTTTCTAATGTCGTGACTCTTTAATACAGTTCCTCATGTTGTGACCCCCCAACCATAAAATTATTTTCGTTGCTACCTCATAACTGTAATTTTGCTACTGTTAATGAATCGTAATGTAAATATCTGTGTTTTCCGATGGTCTTATGCTCTACAAGCATTTGGTGCTGACCTCCTCTAGCATACTATCCCGTGATGGTCTTGTTTATGCTTCCCCAATAGGCTTTATGAGACCCACTGTCTCCTCACTTCCTATGTGTTTGTAATGCTAGTACCCATGGTCGGCACTCAGCGAACACATGATGAATGAATGAACATTCCAAACCTGTCCTTTCAGTGTTCCCTCACTCAGTTATGGTATCATCATAGTCAAGAGAGATTATCAAGAGCTGTAGTGACCATCAACAGTAAGTGCTGTGGTTAAGGGCAGACTCCTAAGACAAACTGCCTGAGTTCAAATGTAAGTTCTACTGCTTCCTCACTATGGACAAGCTACTTCATCCCTCTGTGCCTCAGTTTCCTCATCTTTAAAAGGAAAATAAGTAGCCCTAACCGATTTGGCTCAGTGGATAGAGCGTCAGCCTGTGGACTCAAGGGTCCCAGGTTTGATTCCGGTCAAGGGCATGTACCTTGGTTGCAGGCACATACCCAGTAGGGAGTGAGCAGGAGGCAGCTGATGGATATTTCTCTCTCATCGATGTTTCTACCTCTCTATCCCTCTCTGTAAATAAATAAATAAATAAATAAATAAATAAATAAAATATATTTAAAAAATAAAAGGAGAATAATTGTAGCACCTGCTTTGTAGTTTTGTTCAGAAGATTAAATAAGTAACTACACATAAAAGTCCTTAGAACACTGCTAGGTACAGAGTAAGCAATCAAAAAATATTAGCCAATATTGTCGCTAATCTATCACTAATAGATTTCATGTAACCCACCTACATACCTTTCCTTTGATTGCCATGTATAAATACAGATTTAACCTGCCTTTCTCAGGAGCATTATCTCAATTTGTTGAGGTTCTGCTTCCCAGCATATGTTGACAGTTTGGCTCAAATAAACTCACAAAAATTCTTTACAGGTTTCAATGGTTTTTTTACATTAACCAAGTCCTTTGGTTGATCTCTTACCCTCTCACCCCCAGCCTTCCCTCATAGGTTGGACAGTATATTCGATGCTTCTATGACTCTGGTTCTAGAATTTATTTGTTTGTTTATTTTTAGTTAATCCTCACCCGAGGATATTTTTCCATTGATTTTTAGGGAGGGTAGAAGAGGGAAAACAGAAAGAAACATCCATGTGAGAGAAACACATTAATTGGTTGCCTCATACACAAGCCACAGCCAAGACCCTGCAAGGGAGTATTCTGCAATCAAGGTACATGCCCTTGAACAGAGCCGACACCAGGATCCTTTGGTCTGCAGGCCAACCCTCTTTCCACTGATCCACACTGGCTCTGACTTGGGTGAGGATTTAATGAAATAATTTTTAAAATTGTGGAGCAGCATTGAATGCCTGAGATTGAAAATCAAGGAGCCCACCCCAGATCTGGATCATGCCCCAGATTACTCATTTATCTATATAATCCTATGACCCTACCACCACACTCCACCCTTTCCAAAGTAAAAAGCCCTTATCTTCTGTCTCCTAATACTGTTCTTGGGCTTCCCTTTTGCCAAGTACTAGTAAGGATTCATTTCCCTCTCATTCTAGTATACCTAGTTAACCTAAATTTTTTTGCATTATCTGTGTTATTCATTTGCTAATTTATTATTACCTCTCTTTAGTATCCAGTGCACTATAGTCTATTATATCCTGTTTAGTTCTGCATGCCTTTATCCCTAACCTTTATCCCTAACCTCCCCAATGAAAATGTAATCTCCTTTTGGACTTCATCGTAAATTCTTTTGTCTTGGGCAAGTGCCTAAAATATAACAGTTTTCCCTAAGAATCTTGTTTTAAAATAGATTTTTATTAATTTCAGAGACGAAGGGAGAGATAGAAACATCAATGATAAGAAAGAATTCTCGCCAAAACCGGTTGGCTCAGTGGATAGAGCGTCGGCCTGCGGACTGAAGGGTTCCAGGTTCGATTCCGGTCAAGGGCTTGTGCATTGGTTGCGGGCACATCCCCAGTGGGGGGTGTGCAGGAGGCAGCTGGTCGATGTTTCTCTCTCATCGATGTTTCTGGCTCTCTATCCCTCTCCCTTCCTCTCTGTAAAAATTCAATAAAATATATTAAAAAAAAAAAAAAAGGAAAAGAAAGAATTCTCCTGCACAAACCCACACTGGGAATCCTGACCTCCTGGTTCACAGGTTGACAACCACTGAGCCACACTGGCTGGGCTTCCCTAAGAATCTGAGATTGAGAGATTGTTGTATGCACCAGAGCCTGGGAAGTACTGTCCTGTGAAAATAATACCATTAAACATGACTCAGTAGATTTTTAAGTAGTAGCTGAACTTTTTTTTTTAAATATATTTTATTGAATTTTTACAGAGAGGAAGGGAGAGGGATAGAGAGCTAGAAACATCAATGAGAGAGAAACATGGACCAGCTGCCTCCTGCACACCCCCTACTGGGGATGTGCCCGCAACCAATGTACATGCCCTTGACCGGAATCAAACCTGGGACCTTTCAGTATGCAGACCGACACTCTATCCACTGAGCCAAACTTATTTCGGCAGTAGCTGAACTTTTGCCAACTACTTCAGTGACATTGAAATAGTTGTTTTCATTGAGAATCTGACATCTACACTAAGTCTCCTCAAAGGTCTGTCAGGGTGCTCTTTCTTACAGTGCTCTAAAATATTTCTACCGTAGCTGAAAGTTTGTTTTAAGACCTTTTAATAAAGCCTCCACCACCTCTCCAGAATGTTATGGAGCACAGAGAAAGAGTTGAAGAATTGCAACCATATGCAATTATTTCATCCATAATATCAATAATGTTAAATAAATCAATCAATATCTAAGTTTTGAGGGCTTAAAAAAGTATTTGCTTTAGTCTCATTTTGCATTACCTTGTTTGAAGATAAATGAATTAAGACATCCTCTACCTGTTTTAATAATTGTTGTTTTCACCAATTTCTATACAGAAGTTTTCTAGAGGCTTATGGTTTATTGACAAAATTGGCTTTAGGTAGGGAGTATGTTTTTTTGCCTCTCACTTGCATAATGCTTTCTAAAGTTTTATAGTTTAGTAAATTGTTCTTAGAAACATAATCCAGAAAGTGGTCATCATAACTTGCTTCCTTTTTTCTACACCTAAGAGTTCCTGGAATCCATCCCAAAGAGCTAAAGATGACCCTCCTCTAGATACCCAGCATCTTTCACATTACTCCTTACATGCTTATTTTATTTTATTTTATTTTATTTTATTTTATAATTCTTTATTGTTGAAAGTATTATATATGTCCCCTTTTCCATCCCAATAATCTCCTCCAGCCCTCCCCACTCCCACCCCAGGCTTTCATCACACCATTGTCTGTGTCCATGGCTTATGTGTGTACCCAATAAGTTCTTAGGTTAGTCTCTTCCTGTCACTCACCCTGTGAAGTTTGTCAGCCTGTTACATGCTTCAGTGTCTCTGGATCTATTTTGTTTCTCAGCTTATTTTGCGCATTAGATTCCACATATAAGTGAGATCATGTGATACTTGTCTTTCTCTCACTGGCTTATTTCACTTAGCATAATACTCTCCAGGTCCTTCCATGCTGTCTCAAAGGATAAAAGTTCCATCTTTTTTTTTTTCTTCTAGATCTTGAAACAGCCCAAGAGCCCTTAAGTAGATGAGTGGATAAAAAAAGATGGGGTACATTTACATAATGGAATATTATGCAGCTGTAAAAAAGAAAGGTGTCTTTGAGACAGCATAGAAGTGATTTTTAAAAAAATATATAACCTCACCCAACCTGTGTGGCTCATTGTCTCAGCATAGACTCATAAACTCATGGTCCCCAGTAGGGGTTGTGCAAGAGGCAGCTGATCAATGATTCTCTCTCATCATTGATGTTTCTCTCTCTGCTTCTCCGTTCTCTCTCTGAAATCAATAAAAATATATTTAAGCCCAACCAGTGTTGCTCAGTGTTTTGAGTATCAGCCTATGAACCAGGGGGTCATGGTATGATTCCCAATCAGAGCACATGCCCAGGTTGTGGGTTCAATCTCCAGTGGAGGGAATGTAGGAGGTAGCCAATCAATAATTCTCTCATCATTGATGTTTCTATCTTTCTCTGCCTCCCTTTCTGAAATCAATAAAAGTATATATATACACACACATACTGAGTGACCAGATTATTATGATCTCTGAACACATAATAATCTGGCCACTCAGTGTACTTCTCTTGAGTACCTCATTTATTTGATATCAAAGATACTATAAATCATGCACCTGATCAGTTTTCCCCTTTGCACTGGCTGATAGAAAGCTCAGGGCAAATAGGTGGTTGATCTCCAGCAAAAGTCTAGAATACTTTTGATACCCATTATATATATATATATATATATATATATATATATATATATATATATATATTAATTACTCCTTAAAAACAAAGAGAGAGACTCCCACTAATGATACACTCCACTGGTAAGCCCAGTTGTATCTCTCAGCTTGTCTGTGTCATGGTTGAGTAGCAAAAGTGACAGCAGAAAGAAAATCTGAAGACTGACTTTATAATCAAATACAGCAGGTCCTTGAATAATGTCATTTCATTCAACGTCGTTTTGTTAAAATGTTGATGGGATGTCATAGGAACTTAACTCTTTTTTATATCAATAGCCTATGGGCAGGTTGGTTTCTTGGTTTATTTTTTAAAAATATATTTTTATTGATTTCAGTGAGGGAGAGAGAGAAACATCAATGATCATTGATCTACTGCCTCTTGCATACCACCCATTGGGAATTGAGCACACAACCTGGGCATGTGCCCTGATTGGGAATCGAACTCTGAGCTCCTGGTTCATAGGTTGACACTCAACCACTGAGCCGTTCTGGCTGGGCTAGAAACCTTTTTTTAAGAAAGCCACAGTGATCTATCCATCAACAATTGAAAAATCTTTGCTTTGCCCTAATTCTAAAAAACATATTAAGCACAAGAAAACAGGTCCTAATCCAGGGCAGTGTGGCTCAGTGCCAAAGGTGGCAGGTTCAATCCGTGTACCTCAATGAAAGCCCTGCTGAGCATCTTTTCAAGTTACAGAGATAGACAGATAGTACAGAGATATGCAAAATCAAACTTTATTTTCAAACATTGTAAACAATACACATGCAGGCATCCAAATGGAAGGATATTCTGAAAGTTTGGCAAATAAACAATGTCAAAAACGAGTATGTGACCTTTGGAGGTCATATAGGGATTGCCAAAGGTAGGTTTACAGTTGGTTCGGTTCCAAGGAAGGTCATCTCCTACATCAAAAAGGTTGCAGATTGGATTCCCATTCAGGGCACATAGATTTCAGGTTCAATCCCGTCAAGTCACATTGGGGAAGCAATAGATCGATGCTTCTCTCTCACATACCTGTTTTTTACTTTCTCTATATATCAATTAGAGATATTCCTCTTCTATATATCAATACACATATCATCAGGTGAGGATTTTAAAAGAAAAGTATGTTTACAGTTGTTAGTATGCAAAATTTTTTTCTTTTATTAATTTTTATTAAGTACTATATTATTTGTATCACTACTGTCAACCTGCTTTTGCTCACCCCTGTACGTGAAAATTTTATAAAACATGAAACAAAGGCAGGACAAAAAGAATTTCAAGGTCACGAGTTCCACCCCTGGTTGGAGTACTAACAGAGGTAAATAAGCAAGGTATCTCTCTCACACTGATATTTCTTTGGCTCTTTCTCTCTCTATCTCCCTCCCTCTCTAAAAATAATAAAAAAATAACAATAAGATATCATAGAACTGTTGAAGGGACTATATACCATTATTTGTGAAGAAGATTTGTAAGGAAAATGAACCTAACAAACAGTTCCAAATTACCCATTTTCAAGAAATATAAGGGATGGAGAAAGATGTGAAGGATGAACTGGTCAATTTTACATGCCAACTTCATTCAGCCACTAGATGCCCAGATAGCAGGGGAAACACTACTTCTGAGTGTGACTGTGAGATTTCTGAGAGATTAGAATTTGAATCTGTAGATGAGCAAAGCAGATAGCCCTCCCCAATGTCAGTGGGCATCATCAAATCCTGAATAGAACAAAAACTGGGAGAAGGCTGAATTCACTCTCCGTTGGACTGAATAAGCTAGCACACCCGCCTCCTGTCCTGGGTGCTGCTGGTTCTCAGCCCCTCAGACCACATTGGAATCTGTACCATCTAGTCTCAGACTCTCAGGCCTTCTGACTACACCACTGTTTTTCCTGGGTCTCCTGCTTGCAAAGTGCAAATCACGTTATCACTGCTGTGTTGTTGAAACAAAATAAAACTTTCTTCTCGGCTTACAAGTTTAACTGGACCACCTTTGCTTACCAAACATTTCTTCCTCTCACCTTCCAGTGAATTGCCTCCCACAACCTCAGAAGCTCCAGACCCCTAGCCTGTTCCTCACCTCAAGATGGTATAGAAGTCTCACTTCTCAAATCTTAGTGAAATTCCTACATATAAAAGAATGTAATTTAAAATATTTTGTCTCTTGTTAATCTGTTGTATGCAGTTAGATAAGAGCAGAGAAAGATTAAGGGCCAGGTACAGAAGGTCAACAGGGTGGAAAGCCCCAGGTCCACAGCAAGATACAATCAATTGTAGGGTGGGACCCTGGCCCCCAGGGTGACTTTTTCTTACCTAGAGCAATGCTGATTAGGCAGTTTGGACCCTGTGACCTTTCCTCCCAACAGATAACATTTAATCCTTTAGGACAGAGGACCCTCCTGAGAGCACCCCCAGGTCTTTCCCCTTCTCCTCCCTTCCCTGCCAGCATGTTACCATTAGTTTCCTCACTCCCAAGCTCCAAGGGCTCTTCCTTTACCTCCATAATTTGTTTCCTAATCCCATTTGTTCTAGGAATTACTTCTTCTATTTCTGTGATTTACCAAATAAATGTTCTCTTACAGTTTGGGGTCTTGGCTCTGAATTCTTCCCCAGCCAGAAACCAAGTACCAAGGTTGCTAAACCCAGGTTTGGGCGGACCCCACCAGTCAGACAGCTGGTGCTGTTTCCAGCCACCTACAACAAATCTATTTTATGTCAATTTAATTATTTGACCAGCCACAGAACCTAGAATGGTAGAAGGGAAATTATTTTTTCTCTCCTACAATCCTAAACTCCTAGAATTGGGTATATAAAAATAATAATATCACTATAATTTTTTTTTACTTATGAGGAGATAGATGTTAAAGAAAGCCCCAGACTTAAAACACAGTATTTATGATATCTCCAAATTCACATTTACCAAATTTAGTTTGCTTTTATTCATCCTTACCCTTCTACAGTATGTTGTATAGGGAAATGCAACTGTCCTCTACCATCTTAGGTATACACCATGTAGATATCCTACCTAATAAAAGAGTAATATGCAAATTAACCATCACTCCGCTATGCCCACCAGCCATGCCCACCAGCCACGCCCACCAGCCAATTAGGAGCGAGTATGCAAATTAACCCCAACCAAGATGGCTGCGGCCATGGAGCGAGTAGGAGGCTTGGGTTTCCTAGGCGATGGAGAAAGTCAAGCTTTCCACACACCCTGGCCAGCCCAGGCCTCCACTCAAGGCTACAAAGTTTCAATTATAGAAGATATAATTATAGAAGATATAAATCCCAACAAAAATGGCAGCAGCCATGGAGCTGGAGAGAGCAGGAGGCTAGGGTTGTCCCCGGCGATGGAGGAAGCCAAACTTCTGCAGCCCTGGCTTGTCTTGGCCTCCACTTAAGGCTACAAAGTTTCAATTGTATAAGATAAATAAATCTCAGATACCAGGGCCTCTGCTTGGGTCACCAGGGGGCATGGCCAGCCTGCAAACCACCACAGGCCCCTAGCTCAGGCCGCCCCATGCCCCAAGGGAACCCCCACCCTGATCCAGGACACCCTTCAGGGCAAACCAGCTGGCCCCCACCCATGCACCAGGCCTCTACCCTATCTAATAAAAGAGTAATATGCAGATTGACCATCACTCCAACACATAAGATGGCTTCCCCCCTGTGGACACAAGATGGCCACCACAAGATGGCCAGCAAGGAAGGGCAGTTGGGAGGGACCAGGCCTGCAAGGGAGGACATTTGTAGGTGATCAGACCAGCAGGGGAGGGCAGTTAGGGGTGACCAGGCCAGCAGAGGAGGGAAGTTGGGGGTGACTGGGCCTGCAGGGAAGGGCAGTTGGGGGGGGGGCGGCCTGCAGGGAAGGGCAGTTAGGGGTGACCAGGCCTGCAGGGAAGGGCAGTTAGGGGTGACCAGGCCTGCAGGGGAGGGCAGTTAGGGGCAAACAGACTGGCAGGGGAGCAGTTAGGCATCAATCAGGCTGGCAGGGGAGTGATTAGGGGGTGATCAGGCTGGCAGTAAAAAGTGAAACTGAGGTAGGTGACTGTGGTTTGGGACAACTGGGTTTTATGAGGAGATGCATGGTGGCCCTGGCTGGGCACCGAGTTAGAATGAGAAAAGAGTGAATGGGGGAATTTAGTAAGATGCTGTGTAGACGTGAGGTGGCTAATGGCTGTGAGACTGATCTGTCAACCCCCATTATAGAGACTGAGGACTGGACAAGGGTCCCAGTGAATTTGGAGAGGGCAGAATAAGTGGCTCTAGCATTGAATAAAAAGGAGATCAGCTTACCTGCCACCACAATCCCTACCCAAGGCTCTGTCCTGGTGATGGAAGTCTGTGGGGCCCTGTCAGGGCCTGGGCAGCTTCTTCGGCGGCCAGTCCCAGGAGGTCTGCAAGCTCCAAACCGGATCCAGAGGGCGGCCATGCTGGACTGGCTGAGGCCAGACCGGGAGGAGCCAGACTACAGTCTAATTTCAGTGGCCTTCCCTTCCACACCTTGGGCAGGGCCCCGGCGGGGGTCTCGGGATTGAGCAGGACTTGGCTCAATGTCCTTCCTTGCTGCATTTGAAGCATGGGCCCGGAGGAGGCTTAGCCCCTGACTGACCTGTGGTTGGAGGACAGGCACTTCGTTTGGGGTTTGAAAGCGGTGGCTAGGAGCTGGAAGGCCTCCTATGGGCCTCAGCCTTGGCCTGATCTCGCCTTTGATTTTGGATTTGGGTCTCCTTGTCTCTATTATTAAAGACCTTAAAGGTCAGGTTAACGAGGTCTTTTTGAGGGGTTTGTGGACCTGTATCTATTTTTTTGAAGTTTGCGGCATATGTTGGGGAGTAAAGGTGGTCAGGTCAGTGGAAAAAGAAACCTGAGATGCCTCTCAATCTGAGAGGCTGGACATAGAGAATGGGACGTGGAGTCAGACTATGCCCTCAGTTCTGCTGCCTCCCTCAGGGGTAGAATGGACGTGGGAATAGAAGATGCTGCTGTGGAAGGCAGTCTTTGGGTGGCCTAAGAATGAGTGTTAGATGGGAAAGGCTGTTTTGGAGCTCACATTCTCAGGATTTAGGCTCTCAGGAAGATCAGAAAGTGAGAAGGAAATGGCCAACCACCTGTGAATTAGGTTGCTGGCAGTCACAGGAGCGGAGATTCGGCAGAGAGCACAGGGGAAGGCGGGCAGTTAGAGTTCTCAGAGGTAGAGTGTGGGGTGTGGATTCTGTGGCAGGTTTGTAAGGGGGCGGCGGGGATGGGCAAGGTAGAGAGGAGTGATTGGCTGGGTAGAAAGAGTCAGAAGACAGAGAAAGGGGCTGAGGACCGGTTTGAGAGGGTGAAGAGGACTTTGTGATGAGGATCTGAGGTGGAACATGAGGAGCAAAGCGAGGGGTGAGAGCAGGGGGAGGGGGGAGTTGAGGGGGGAAAGCCTGTTCATAAGGATCTCTGAGGCCTCCCTGTCTGGTGGCAAAAATTATCTAGGTCTTGGAGGATATTGGAATCAAAAGTGCTGTTTTCAGGCCACAGAGAGACATTGTCGAGTTTATATTGTGGCCAGGTAGAGCTTCTTTGGTTTGATGTAGCCAGAAAGACCAAGGGTCGAGAGATTGGCGAGGAGACACCCTAAGGGTGTGTAGAGGGGGTTTGGACTGAGAGGTCCCCATGACCGGAGGGAAGGGTCACCGGGAAATTAGGGAGGGAACAAGAAGCATCCTCCTTTTCCCTTAGCCAACTTGTAGAGAGAGAGAGACGAGAAAAGGTTCCAAGGTCGTCAGCCCGAGACCTTTCCCATGGAGTAGAGCAGAGTTTCCCAGCCAGGCGCCTGGGCTTTCAGAGAAAGTAGAACGTGTAGCCCAGTAGACGGGAAATTCTGAGGCCCTTCCAGGTCAAGGGAATGGTGTGGGGGCAGGGGGTGGGGGGGAGTCCCTGAAGACTACCGATGAGAAATAGACGAGATCCCCACGTGTCCTGGTACCGCAGGGTTCAAGAGGTGTCCAGAGTAGGCCAATCAACTCAGAACCATGCCGCCATGCAGAGCCAGAACAGGAGTCAAAAACTTGGGGCTGTGAATTAAGCCAGTACGATTTTTAAAATTTACTTAGTTGAGTATTGTCCTTTAACATACATACAACTTGACCAAATAATCAAAAATGTACAAAAAAAGAAAGAAAAAACAAAATAGATATCTACAAAGACGTTCTCTTTAGCACAGGTTTAAACTTCAAAAAAATGTGGAAACACATGATCTCACTCATTTGTGGAATATAATGAACAACATAAACTGATGGGGGGAAAAATAGATCCAGAAACAGAGAGAAACATCAATCAGAATGTCAAACCGCAGGGAAGAAATTGTGAGGTAACCAGAAACCCAAGAATGCCTGAGAACACCTTTCTAGCCACGCTAGCAATCATCAGATGTATGGTAATTTTACCGGGAACAAGAGGGTAAGTATTTTGATCTTATGCTCCTGACCCTTCATGGGTAAGACCCATTACGTGGGCTGATCCTCTGACTAATGTAGTTACCAATAATACCAAACACCCTGGACATCTAGGAGGTCCATGGGTGGGGCAAGAAAGTATAAATACATAGGGGTCTCCACCCAGCTTCCCTTTTGTATGATACGAAATCAAAACAATGCCCCTTTGTGTGTACAATTAAAGAGAGGTTTCTGGCTTGTGTGGACACCAAAGAAAGGGTGTCACTACTATCACTACGTGCCCCCGGTGGAGGTGCAGAAAATGTAACTAAGACCTTGTCTATATAAAAAGAAATGGACAGCCAGTCTGAAAGGGAATTCCCATGGACTAGAACAAAGAATATCCTTACATGATATTATCCTACACTGTCATTAAAAATTATTCCCAGATTTGGATCACCCCCAGTACTTATAATAGTTGCTCGCACCCTTGGGGATAAAAAATAAATAAAATAAAAAAAGTCATCTGTTTGGTGCTTGGAGACAAACTTAACATATCTCTTGATACTTTAGAATTACTACAGCATAATATACAATTATCCCAAGCAAACATACAAACTAATTCTTTGAATGTCTGGCAGCAATTTAAAAAGGACATGTAAGGATTTAACCCTTTTCATTGGGTAGAGGGCCTCCTGGGAGGGCACCTGAGCATTCTATATGGGTCCCTCTTACCCTTTAGGCCAAGAGAGACCCTCTTCTCACAATTCAATTGCTCACAGCTGTTGCATGAGCTCTCTGTTCATGTCGAGGTTGAAGTCTCGTGATGACTGGTGCCATGGATCTGTCTCTCACCCAGTAGGGCGAACTGAGACCTCCCTGGAGAAGAAACCTGGGTTCCAAAAGATATGTGATCAGTGCTGGGGACCCGCCAGCAGGCGAGGGGATCCCAAGGCAGGTGCTGGGCATGGAGGCCACGGGGGCATAGGCTACCAAGGAGACAAAACTGAACCTCACGTCACCCTGCTTGGCCCCGGAGGATGGCTGGTTAGCCAGAGACGGGTAAGATTCCTCAAGGAAGGAACAACCTAAGACAGGCACAGTCGCAGAGGGGCCATCAGGAGAGAAATTGGGGATCAACAGACGTGGGGCACAGACCCTCACCCCCCCAACATTGCAGGGGCCTGAATCCTAGCCCCTTCTGAGGTAGGTCTCCTGCCCCCATGGCTGCTTTGTGCTTCCCATGCCCAGCTCAGATCAGGACCCAGGTGACCGACAGAGACTTGGCCGACAGAAGCTGCCCTCTCACTCCAACAAGAATTGTTTGAGTTGCCTTGTACCCACGGTGTGGGGAAGGGGGTTTACGATATCTAAATCCAGCCTACCACCAGGAATGCTCAGGACCTACTCAAGAAGGCAAATAATCCCTTCCACCAATATTTACAGGGTAAAACAAGATTATTGTTAGAGTAATAAATTTGACAGTAAAATAGTAGTCAAGTTTTCAGGCAAATTTAAATTGGCTAGTTGAAACAAGTGAATATTCTAGAAAAATTAATTGTACCAGACAAAAAGGTGTTCCTAAAGAGTCAACTAAAATTTTATTGGTACTTCATCTCATGATAAAAGTGTGCACCATATAATGAACCTAAAACAGTAATATTATAGTGCAAAAAATTAAAATTTAAAAGCCATCAAGAATACATTATAAAATTTTCAAAAGCCTCCTAACATCTAAATCAAAAAAGGAGGGGATAGTAGAGGAATATCATGTAAGGAAAAATATCCTGTAAGTAAATTACATCTAGAAAATTAATACTTTAGAAAATCAATTGTAAGGCTAAAAGCAAGACACCCATGAAAAACACACAAGGTGACAAAACAAGTCAGAGGAAAATCATTTGGGCAAAAATTGAAAAAGGATCCCCAGTCAAATTTATAGAAAATATTCCTTTATTAACCTCTGGTCGAGAATATGTTTGTATATTTTCAGAAAACAACTCCGAGACCATGTGGATTCCAGCAAGAGAGGAATCGACAGGACTACTCCAGCCATGAAGACAGAAGAGAAGCAGTTCAGAGATGGAAGACGCTGATGGGGCCTTCCCATACTAGCAGTTAGCAGCTGTGCATCACTGCAGATTGCCCAGGACCAAACCGGACAGAGTCGGACCTGCATTACCACCATTTGTCCACCATCCAGAACTGAAATGTCAGTGCTGACATGTACACATAAGGAACTGTTGGACATTGAAATTGGGTCTTAAAAGAACTGTTGGCCCAGAAAGAAACTCACTACACACTGATTCATTTGCCTGTCACCATAACCATTATTGCTTTTCTCATTTTTGGTTCTTATAAGTGTATTTCTAATAGCACATGATCTCACTCATCTAGGGGAAATAATGAACAACATAGACTGATGAACAAGAACAGACCCAGAAACAAGGAGGCATGGATCAGACTGTCGGGCCTCAGGGGGAGGGTAGGGAAGGGTGGGGGTAAAGGGGGAGATCAACCAAAGGACTTGCATGCAGGCATATGAGCCTAACCAGCGGTTAAGGACAACAGGGGGGTGGGGGCATGTGTGGGGAGGGGTGTGGGATGGGAATGGGGGGACGAGGACAAATATGTGATACCTTAATCAATAAAGAAATTTAAAAAAAATGTGGAAACATTGGAGATATTAATGGTTGGTGTTGGCTGAATAAACTACATTACAAACGTGTTAAACACATTCTGTTCAAAAGACTACAAGCTGATTTTAAAGAAAGATGGTAGTGCCTATTGTAGAAAGAGGCACACAAAACATTGTAGATTGAAGAAAGCAGGAAATTCCCACTTCGCTCCAGTTCAAGCTGTTGTCTCTTCCCCAGACCACTGGACCACATAACTGTAGTCAGAATTTTGTATTTTAGAACATGAATATATTACATAGATATGTATTATGTAAATGTCCACAGAATGATCTGGGAAAACACTTCCTTATTAAACACAATACTAATTATGGCTCAGATGCACCTGTGCTCAAAACAAATGTGATAATGCACACTTGGCCACAGATCAGCACCTCAGCTTAACCACACATAGATATTGTTCCCCTTTAGGACAGGGTGGGATCTGGGTATCTGTTCCAAGGGGAACAAATATTTAACAAATATTGTAGATGATTCTGGACAAGACTCGATGAGAGACCAGGAACCATAATACATGGGATGTGTTCTGAAATAATCGGAACCTGCGTTTATATTCCCTGGTGAGACACGATCTCTCCAGGGAACCAAGTACCTGCACAGGAGGTCAAGCCTTTTACCACACTCCAGCCTCCTGAACCCACATCCTCCCATCTCCCCACTTACCTGGAGCAGGGGGGCTCTGGGACAGATCCTCTCTCAGTGCAAGAAGCCACAGACAACCTAAACTGGAGTATAGGTTCGAGGGTGTGGCTGTGAGGACTCCACCCAGCAAAGATACAGCTGCTCCAGGAAATGGGAGGGGCTGGGGAGAGGGGAAGGGGAGAAAGAATGGGGTTTCTTCTGTGATTAGTCAGTGTCCTTGGCCTGGATCTAAAAACTTTGGATCTTCTTCCTCATAACTATGTAGCACTGTTTCTGTTATTATTTACATTTTTTATTTTTATTTTTATTTTTTTTTAAATATATTTTATTGATTTTTTACAGAGAGGAAGAGAGAGGGATAGAGAGTTAGAAACATCGATCAGCTGCCTTTTGCACACCCCCTACTGGGGATGTGCCCGCAACCAAGGTACATGCCCTTGACCGGAATCGAATCTGGGACCCTTGAGTCTGCAGGCCGACGCTCTATCCACTGAGCCAAACCGGTTTCAGCTATTTACATTTTTTAAATGAGTAAAATAAGAAACATAACAAGTTAAGAAAGTCAAAAAGAGATTTCAACCCAGAACCTGCCAGCCAGGTTACTATAGAATGATCTTTTTGACAGAAAGTTAGCACTGAGGGTGCCCAATGAAACCAGCTGTGGTTTATAGATGCCAACTGATTTTATAAGAAAATTCGAGACGCAAACTATATTCTTTATTTTTTAAAGATATATATATTTTTTTGTTAATCCTCACCTGAGGATATTTTTCCATTGATTTTTAGAAAGAGTGGAAGGGAGGGGGGAGAGACAGAGAGAGAAACATCTATGTGAGAGAGACACATCCATTGGTTGCCTCCAGCATGCCCCCCATCAGGGCTGGGGATCTAGCCTGCAACCTTGGTACATACCCTTGACCATAATAGAACCTGAGACCCTTCAGTTTGAGGGCTGATGCTCTATCCACTGAGCCAAATCGACTAGAGCAAACTATAGTCTTTTTATCTGATACATATAGGAACTGAATTCTAAAGTTGCTTAATTGGTTATGCCCTGGAGGGAGAATGACTCTGGGAGGTTCATTACCCTATTATCTCTACTTTGTATAACCTTTTAATATTTTTTATCTTTATTGTTGAGATTATTACTGAAGTCCCCTGCATTTCTCCCCTTGCCCCCAACACCCAGTTCCCACTTTGCCCCAGGCCTTCACCCTATTGTCTGTGCTCTTGTACAATTTCAGTAACACTCTAACCAAGGGCCCCGGGGCTGCCTGTCACTATTTCAGTCAATTAAGCAGACAGGGATGAATCATATATGAGTGTTAATTCCAATAATGCTGGCAGTATGGGAGAGCAGCAGGTCATCCACAAAAATCTGCTTTGCCGCTCCCCATAAACCAGCTGCTTATATTGGGTAGAAGGACAAAGATTACGTGGGAAAGTAGAAAGTACAGGTATGGGAAAGTAGGCAGCTGATAATCATTCCAGATTACTAGTCATGCTGGCTGGAGCGGGAGCTGCAGAGGGTGCGAGCCTCCCGGTGCCCAAGACTAGTTTATAGGTAATAGGGGCGGGGAGTGGTAAAGAGCAGGTGCCTCCAGGACCAGATTGTTCAGCCACGAGGTTGTAAATCTTTCCTATGAACTTGAGTTTCTTTTTATGCAAAATAAATGTAAAACCTCCAAGCCTGCAAATAATTTATTTGTCTTTGTAAATAATTTTTATGAGTTTATTTGAGGCAAACTGAGGACATAAGCTTGGGAGCAGAAACTCAAACACTCCACAGAAGAAGAATTTTGCAGTTTCATTTATACTTTTGAAATTAAGGAGAGAAGGTAGGAAAATTACATGACGGTGTGTTAGCCTAGATGCACAGAATCAAAGATTGGGCTTGCTTAAGGCAAAGATAAGCCTTTTAGTAAAGAAGTTACATGCGTAGCCCTGGCCAGGCGGCTCAGTTGGTTGGGGCATCATCCGGTGCACCAAAAAGGTTGCAGGTTCCATCCCCTTGTAGGTAAGGGAGGCAATCAATAGATGGTTCTCTCCCTTCCTCTCTCTAAAATCAATAAAAACATATTATCGGGTGAGAATTCACATATATACATTATATGCTTGGGACCTGACTACCCACCATGACCTGCCCTGTTAGGAATTTATGATCAAAATCATCCTGTGAGGTTACTATCCATAGACCCCTCTTACCCTCTTTTTTCCCTTTGCCAACAAAAGTCATAGTGATGGTGTTTATAATGGAAGAGGATATACATTATATTAGTAACAGACATAAAATAGCTATTCCATAAATGATACTAGCATTAGGTCAGTGCCCATGACAAACAAATGAGTAAGGAATTAATAGATTTTAAAAAAAATTGCTTGGCTGGTGTGTCTTAGTGGTTGAGCATGGACCCATGGACCAGGAGGTCACTGGTTGATTCCTGGTCAGGGGACATGCCCAGGTTGTGGGCTTGATCCTCTTTAAGGGGTGTGCAGGAGGCAGCTGATTGATGTTTCCTTCTTATTGATGTTTCCTTCTTATTGATGTTTCTATCTCTCTATCCCTCTCCCTTCCTTTCTCTCTATAATCAATAAAAAAAAATTTAAAAAAAAAAACCACCTCAGAGTACAAAGAGACTTCAGGAGTTATTTATTCCAAAACCTTATTCCTAGTGTTTTCTTTAAAAAAGCATATGTTATCCTCGATAGACTGATGAAAGTGCATAGAATGTATGCACATTTTTACTGGATGTGCTGACAAATATACAGAGTAAAAACTTTTCCCAGCATTCTGGATTTTATAGAAGGAAGGGGCCAGCATCCACAACTCCCTCCCCCCTCCTTTCCCTTAACAATAAAAGATGCCTGGATTCCAGACACTCTTCAAATGGATTTGAGAATTAGTTGTCCCATCTCCTACATCAATAAATTTATCCTTGCTCAAAACTCTGATCTGTTGAATACTGGCCTTTTTAAAAAATACTAGTATATAAAGCTTCACGAATTTTCATATCATCCTTGCACAGGGGCCATGCCAATCTTCTCCGTATGGCTCGAATTTTAGTATATGCGCTGCCCAAGCGAGCACTGGCCTTTCTTTCCCAGCACCGGGCACGCGAACCTCGGACCTGTTTCAGCCCCTCCTCACCTTGTCCGCACCCACAGGGCCGCCGTCTCCCCAGGGAGCAGGGAAAGGGGAAATGCTGCTGCTGGGAGCTTGTCTGCTGCGCGGGAACCTGTGGAGGTTGAGAACCACAGGATGACTGTGTGAACCAGAAAACGGAGACAAGGGCAGGTTGTGGAAACTTCTCCTTCAAGGGCAGAAGCTATTAAAATATATATATATATATATATATATATATTGATTTCAGAGAGAGATGGATAGAAACGTCAATGATGAGAATCATTGACTGCCTCCTGCACGCCCCCTACAGAGGGAGATCGGGTCCGCAATGGGGCATGTGCCCTTGGCAGAATGGAACTTGGGATCCTTTAGTCGACCAACACTTGATCCACTGAGCCAAACCGGGCAGGGCAGAAGCTATTAAGAGAACCTCTAAAGAAACAGGCTGAGACTTTTAGGCAATTAAAAAAAAAAATCTTGCCGAAACCGGTTTGGCTCAGTGGATAGAGCGTCGGCCTGCAGACTCAAGGGTCCCGGGTTCGATTCCGGTCAAGGGCATGTACATTGCTTGCGGGCACATCCCCGGTGGGGGGTGTGCAGGAGGCAGCTGGTCGATGTTTCTCTCTCATCGATGTTTCTAGCTCTCTATCCCTCTCCCTTCCTCTCTGTAAAAAATCAATAAAAATATATATTTTTAAAAAAGATATCATCATCCTAGGCCTCAAATTGTTAAAAAAAAAATCTTTATTGCGGCAAGTATTACATGTGTCCCCATCCCCCCTCTCCCCCCCATTTTCCCCTATTGCCCATCCCCGTCCCCCTCCTCCCCCTTGGCCTTCACCACCCTATAGTCTGTGTCCATGGATTGCGCATATATGCATACACGTTCTCCCACCCTAGGCAATTTCATTTGAGAAAAACAAAATGGGGGCTTTTCAAGATGTTCAAGAATGGATTCAACCAGACACTGATGGAACTGGAGGGGAGATGAACCGCCACAGTAAACAGAGGTGGAAAGACAGAGAGGAAGATGGAGAATGTTGTCGGGGGCCAGTCACCTCCCGGGCGCTGCGGACGGACTGACTGTACAGCCCACCAGTTCCAATTCCATTCACCACCGTGGACAGGAAACTGGGGCGGTGTCGCGCCCTTTGACCTGGATGTGGAAGAGCCTGGCTTTGCGAGGGCCGGAGAAGAGCGCACAGCGCCTCCTTGGCCTTGAGGACACAGCTCCGCCCCGCCCTCAGCGCTGAGCCGAGACCGAGCGGAGTGGGTAGGTGAGCCGGTCCCAGGCCGCGGGTGGGCGGGACTCAAGGGAGAACCAGATGCGGGCGAGGCCGCGGGGACGGGCGAGGTGGGGGTGCGGCCTGGCGACCCGCGCTGCCGCCTCTGGTGGTGAGGACGGCCATGGCGGAAATGGCTGTCAGCGCGCCGTGGGGGGTGCCGGCGGCCGGAGGTTCTCATTGGGTAGTTGGTCTGTCTGTCTGTTTGTTTCTTTGTTTTCTTCTGTTTTTATTTTGTTTTATTTCACTGGGTATTTTGGAGCAGGTTCTCTGGCGGCAGAGTGGGTACTTTAGTGTTTAACATGTGAAACTGCCGACATTTTTAGAACATGCTTCTGTTTGGGAGTCTGTATGTGTATTGTTTATGGTGTTGGGAAATAGAGCTTTACTTTGCATATCTCTGTACGGTGTCTCTATCTCCGTATCTTAAAAAGATGCTCAGCAGGACTTTCATTGAGGTACGAGGAGCCCCTGCACTGACCAGAGTCGCCCTGCTACGCTGTGGTGATCTCAGGGGCTCACTCTTGTCGAGTGCAGTGTAGGTCATCAGGGCGCTGCTCCATTACCCACCCAGGGATCTAACACCCTCAGTCATGGGTTATCAAAGCAAAGAGTCACTGTAACTAAAAAAAGAGGGAGCACACTGAGACTTGAAGGCCAACACTATGAATTGACATGCATTTTCTTTTTTATATATTTTTATTGACACGCATTATCTTGTATTCCATTTTCTAAAACTGATTGTAAAGTCCCACTTACCTGCAAGGGCCACGTAAAAATACATGCATACAAAAATTCAAGAATACATGAGTGAAAAGCTTCTGTTTGCCATAATTTCTGAATCCAATTAAACGTTTGTGAAATTTATATTAATGATGAGTGCCAGAATTAAAACTCTCCACTTAGAACTTGTAAAGAAATTAACAGAAATTTACATTATTTTGGCTTAATTGTATGGCAGTTGTTCAATAGCTTTCCTCAACATTGGAGATATTTCTTTTAAGTAAAATAAGGGGCCAAGATGGAGCCTACAACCAAGGTACATGCCCTTGACATGAATCGAACCCGGGAGCCTTAGGTCCACAGTGGAGCCTCGGTACTCTAACATCCTGCATTTGTAATATTCATTAGAGAAGGAATCATTCTGAGTAAAATCTAAATATAATGGAATGAATTGGGGGGGCGGGGAGCTCAACTGGTAAAGATTTCTGTGGATATGTTGCCTAGGAGCTGTTGGAAGGGACGGGGAGAGACAGAGAGAGAGACACATCAATTGGTTGCCTCCAGCACAGGCCTGATCAAGGCCAGGGTGGAGCCTGCAACCAAGGTGACGTCCCTTTGATCAGAATGTAACCCAGGACCCTTCAGTCCCAGGACTAACACTCTATCCACGGAGCCAAACTGGCTAGCACTGTACTAGTTTTTTGCTTTATAGGACTCACTGTTTTACAGTTTGATAGCATATAATAAATGTTTGAATTTTTTTAATGTAGGTGATGTCAACTATAATTGAAAAATAAAGAAAAGTATTTGGGTAATTTTTTAGTAATCTATATGAATACCAATTTGCCTAGTAAGTAATCTGCCAAAAATAAATTGTGAGGCTGAATTTTAAAGCTCAAAGAATATTTTTTCAAAGAAAGTAACAATTAGGCTGGGATCTGAAGAAAAATGCCAGTACAAAGGGAGTAAACAGTGTGTAAGGGGCAAGGAGCTGCCATGGACAAAACCTGCTTGTGCAAAGTTCTGTGGTAGGGGATGCCATAACCTGAGTATGGAGAGAGAGGGCAGGATTGCACAGAGAGGGTGAAACTGGAGAGTTCCAGAGTTGTATGTTCCTGGGTGAGAAAAAGGGCAGGTCTCAGTCTTTCAGATTTATTCTTCTTCAGCAAAGATGGGATTAAAGGTGTTGAGAGGCTGGAAGAGGTTAATGGGGGGGGGGGGGGGGGGGCGGGGAAAGGAGGACCTATGAAATACTTTCAACAATAAAGAATTATTATTATTTTGTTTAATCCTCACCAGAGGATATTTTTCCATTGATTTTAGAGAGAGTGGAAGAGAGAGGAAAAGACAGAGAAACATCTATGTGAGAGGAACACATCGATTGGTTACCTCCTGCACACAGTCTGACCAGGCCCCAGGCAGGGGAGGAGACTGCAACCCAAGTACAAGCCCTTGACCTGTATCAAACCCGGGACGCTTAGATCCGAAAAGCCCACACTCTATCCATTGAGCTAAACAGGATAGGGCTCACTAATTGTGCCTTACCAACTTCAAAGGCTAGTGTGTGTATGTTTCCCAGCTTTTCCTAACTTAGAATTCCTGATCTTGAATTGCATTCTATGAATGTGATAAATCAGCTTTCCAACGTGGGGAGGTGTTCAGAGTAAATCTAATCTGGTCCAGTTCCTACCTACTTAGGTACAGAGTTGGATATACCCTGCATTTGAGAAGTGTAAATGAAAAAAGCAAGTAAATCTTTTTTTTTTAAGTAAATCTTGATATATAGTGAAGCCTTGGTACTCTAACTTAATTCATTCTGGAAGGATGTTCAAAAAGAGATTTTTTTTTTAAAGAGATTTTTTCAAAAAATGAATCATATTTTCCCATTAGAAATAATGTAAATGGATTTAATATCTTCCAAGCCCCCAAATGATTCTGTGTTCTAGTCTTTCTTATATATACCATACATGCCTCATGTACTGTTTAATCTTTAAATAAACACTGCTTAAATTGATCCAATCACTGGATACTAGCCTTAAATTTTTTATATAAAACTGCCTCTGGTATGCTATCAGTAGTTAACCACTTTTCATTTATCCAATCAACAACAGTCTTTCTACCTTTTCTAATATGTATATTTTTTGTATTGATTTCAGAAATGAAAGGGGAGAGAGAGAGAGAGAAACATCAATGAGGAGAGAGAATCATTGATCCACTGCCTCCTCATGCCCCACACTGAGGATGGAGCCTGCAACCCAGGCATGTGCCCTGACTGGGAATTGAACTGTGATCTCCTGGTTCATAGGTCGACACTCTACCACTGAGCCACGCCAGCCAGGCTCTACCTTTTCAATTGCCTGTGATTGTTGTTATTATTTTTTTTTTTAAATATATTTTACTGATTTTTTACAGAGAGGAAGGGAGAGGGATAGAGAGCCAGAAACATCGATGAGAGAGAAACATCGACCAGCTGCCTCCTGCACACCCCCTACTGGGGATGTGCCCGCAACCAAGGTACATGCCCTTGACCGGAATCGAACCCGGGACCTTTCAGTCTGCAGGCCGACACTCCATCCACTGAGCCAAACCGGTTTTGGCTGATTGTTGTTTTGTGAGCACTTTTACACCCCTAGCAACGTTAGCACTCTCTCTCTCTCTCTTTTTTTTTAATCCTCACCAGAGGATATTTTCCCATTGATTTTTAGAGAGAGTAGAAGAGTGAGGAAAAGACAGAGAGAAACATCAATGTGAGAGAAACACCCTGACCAAAGCCCAGGCTAGGGAAGAGCCTGCAAACGAGGTATGTGCCCTTGACATAAACAAACCCAGGAGTCTTAGGTCCACAGGCACTACAGTCTTTCCAATGAGCCAAACTGGCTAGGGCAACATTAGCTCTCTTGATGGTCACTTCATGTTTTATAATTGTGCTAATCATTGATTTAGTCAGTAACAAAAGCATTCCTTCCTTTGTTTTTTATCTGAGACACTTTTTGACCTGCTGAGGTGAACACATGAAAGAGCTGTCAGGTGGAAAACTGAAGTTTTGGTCAACAACTGAGATATTTTCTGTGAACAATTTGGTTGAGAGAACTGAATTGTTTGGGATGGGAGATGAGGTTTGACTGTATCATAAATTCAGTGTCAACAAAAATAACTCTTGTTTTTTGTTTGTTTATTAATCCTCACCTAAGAATATTTTTCCATTGATGTTTTTATAGAGAGTGGAAGGCAGTGAGGGAGAGGGATGGAGGAGAAAGAGAAAGAGAAAGAAAAATATTGCTGTGAGAAACAAGTCTATTGGTTGTCTCCTGAGCTCTCTCTCATCGGAGCTGGGGATTAAACCTGCACTAGGTACATGCTCTTGAACGGAAAACCCAAGACTCTTGAATAAACTGGTCAACACTGTAATCAGTGGCACACACTGGCCAGGGCAGAAATAACTGTATTTTAAGACAAAAAGTGCCAAATCCATTGCTGAAGTTTTTCAAAAACTGGAAGTGATGGAGGTTGGGATTTTTACATTTGTTAACCTGACTCTCTTAATGTTAAGGATGTTAAGCACTTTCCCTAAACCCCTAAATCAGTGGTCGGCAAACTGTGGCTTGCGAGCCACATGTGGCTCTTTGGCCCTTTGAGTGTGGCTCTTCCACAAAATACCATGGCCTGGGAGAGTGTATTTTGAAGAAGTGGCATTAGAAGAAGTTTAAAAAATTTGGCTCTCAAAAGAAATTTCAATTGTTGTATTGTTGTATTTGGCTCTGTTGACTAAGGAGTTTGCCGACCACTGCCCTAGATAATGGGTGACTAAACCTGAAACCTAGCCCACAGGCAGAGAATCTAATAGGAAACATTCTCACACCTTTTGCAGTTCCATGCAGACCCACAGTTATTAATGTGGGTGTAGGCAACCTGTGGGGCTGGGGAAAAGAAATCAATTGTTCCCTCAAAGCTGGCAGTAAACAGGGTAGGGCCACAAGACAAATAGTAAGTAGTTCTTTCATTCTTCCTTTCTTTCTTTCTTCCTTCCTTCCTCTCTCTCACCCTCCCTCCTCTCTCTCTCTCTTTCTTTCTTTTTTTTTTTTTTTTTCATCAAACTGTATTTTCTCATCCCCAGGAACCAATTGGTACCTAAGAGTCATGATTTCTTTCTGACCAAGAGAATTGCTGAACTTGGATTCATATCCTCTGAGCTGCCACGGACAATAGTCCTCCAACTACTTTGATTGGCTGCAGGTGGACAGGGGAGCTCCTCTGGGCACCTTCCTCTGCAGCTAAGGACCTCACAGGACACCAAGGGCTGCCCTTAATTGATAGAGAGAATTTACACAGGAAGGCCAGTGAGATCTGAAGGTGCATCTGCTTCTCAGTGGAGAGGTTTCACAGAGCTCAACCTCCTGAAGAAACACACCTCAGTCCCATCCTTCACTCAGGGCGCAATGGCAATTGAAGCAGCTCTGGCAGTACTCCAGACGGAAATCAACTGTCCCATCTGTCTGGATGACTTGAGAGACCCTGTCACCATCGAATGTGGGCACAACTTCTGTCGCTCCTGCATCCAGCAGTCCTGGGCTGATATGCAGGACAGGTTCCCTTGTCCTGTGTGTCGTCACCCATGCAAAGAGAGGTACATGAGGAGCAACACCCAGCTGGGAAGGATGGTTGACATCACCAAGCTCCTCCAGATCACCAGGGGTAAGATGAAGCAACAGGAAGAGAGGCGCTTGTGTGAGAAGCACAACCAGGCCCTGACCCTCTTCTGTGAGGAGGACCTAGAGCTGTTGTGTCCCCTGTGTACTCAGCCTCCTGACCACCAGGGCCACCAGGTAAGGCCCATGGAGGAGGCTGCCTCTCATCATAGGCAAAGGCTCAGCAGTTACATTGGGCCCCTGAAGAAGCAGGTCGCAGACATTCAGAAACTAGTAGCCACCCAAGACAGGAAACTATCACAACTGAGAGAAAAGGTGGAAAACCGGAGATCGAAATTAGACTCTGAATTTGAGAATCTGATACAATCTGTAGAGCATGAGCAAGAGGCAGTTCTCTCAAGGCTAGCTGCAGAAGAGAAGCACATTCAACAGAATCTCAGTGCAAACAAAACTGCATTTTCAGACCACATTTCCAAACTTAAAGTTCAACTAAAGGAGGTGGCAGAGAAGAGTGTGATGTCAGATGTGAAATTGCTGATGAACATCAAAGGTGTCTTCCACCGTTGTCAAAAGATTGAACCTCCAGGTGTCTATTGCTGCCAGTTTAGGAGAGAAGAATTCAGTCTTCCTCCGCAATGTTCAGCCCTGCAGAAAATTATACAGAGATTTAGAGAAGAAGTTACCCTGGATCCTGAAACTGCACATCCTAATCTGCTTGTGTCTGACGATAAAAAGTCTGTGACATTTGTGAGGAAAAAGCAAAGAGTTCATCAGAATCCAAAGGGATTTGAAGTGGACCCAGTTGTCCTGGGTACTGAAGGGTTTGACTGTGGCCGACATTACTGGGAGGTCCAGGTGGATGACAAGCCTGAGTGGGCTTTGGGGGTCTGTAAAGACTCCCTTTCCAAGGAGAAAAAGCAGCCCCTGCTAAGACAGGAGAACAGATGTTGGACGATTCAGCTGCAGGATGGTCACTATGTGGCACGCGGGTCTGTTCCTGTCACCCTTGTGCTGAAGAAAATGCCCAGAGGGATTGGCATCTATCTGGACTATGAGTTGGGTCAGATTTCCTTTTATAATTTGAATGACATGTCTCACATCCATTCCTTCAGGGATACATTTTCTGAAGTGCTAAAGCCTTACTTCTATATTGGATGTGATCCCAAACCTCTTACTATCTGTGCATTAAAAGATTAGGAAGGATGAACTGTCACTTTGTTTCATTTTCTTTCTGTGATTTACAGACAGTAGGTAGAATTTTTTTTTTAAGTCAAATTTTATTTTACTTTTGAATGTATTTTTATTGATTTCAGAGAGGACGGGAGAGGGAGAGAGAGATAGAAACATCAGTGATGAGAGAGAATCATCGATCAGCTGCCTCCTAAATGCCCTCTACTGTGGATCCAGCACCAACCCAGGCATGTGCTCTTGACCAAATCTTGTACCTGGAACCCTTCTGTCCACAGGCTCGCACGCACACACACACACACACACACACACACACACATATATATACACACACACATATATTACACACACACATACATACATATATATATATATACACACACACACACACACACACACACACACACACACTAGAGGCCCAGTGCACAAAATTCGTGCACAGGGAGGGGGTCCCTCAGCCTAGCCTGCACCCTACAATCTGGGATCCATCAGGTGGGATTGGGTCTAAACTGGCAGTCGGACATCCCTCTTGCAATCCAGAACCACTGGCTCCTAACCACTCATTTGCCTGATTGCCCCTAACCCCTCTGCCTGCCTGCCTTATTGCCCCTAAGTGCCCTCCCCTGCCGGCCCGATCGCCCCTAACTGCCTCTGTCTCAGGCCCACCACAGTGGCTTTGCGTGGAAGGAGGACTGGATGACCAGAAGATGTCCAGTTGCCCTGGTCTAATTAGCATATTACCCTTTTATTAGTATAGATATATTTTAATCTATATTGTTGAAAGTAGTACATAGGTCTTTGGGTAGAATTTTGTATGACTATCAGTGATTTAGCACCAAATTTTTTTCAGTTGATTTTTAGGGAGGAAGAGAGAGAAATGTCAGTGTGAGAGGGGATCATTGATTGGTTGCCTCCAGATTGCACTCAGACTGAGGATATATGCCCTGCCTGATCTGGATCAAACCTGTCCACCCTTTGGTACATAGAAGGAGGCTCCAACTAACTGAGCTCACTGGCCTAGGCTAGCAGCAAAATTTTGTAAAAAGCACTTCTATGACCTGAACACTTGGGATGTCTCTCTCTTTTTCCGCCCATTTTTTTTTTTTTTTAAAGCAAGGTGTGTGGAAACAAATGAAAGTGTGAATTATTTGGAATATTGATTGATCAATTCTAAAGTGTTTCTGAAATTTTAGGATTAGAATGTATTCATTGTAAGTCACAGCTTCAATAAAGTTTTTGTATATTTACATCTATTTCAAATTTTGTCTATGTTTCAGGATGTGGCTTTTATGCATAAGTACATTACATATTCCATGTGGGAGAGAAGATAGAATGGCAGAAGTCTTAAGTGGGTTTCTAATATTTTGGCATGTGTTGAGAGTAAGGAACTGATTACTTCCAACTATTTTTAAAATATATTTATTGATTTCAGAGAGGAAGGGAGAGGGGGAAAGAGATGGAAAAATCAATAATGAGAGAAAATCATTGTTCATCAGTCCGAAACCCGGCATGTGCCCTAGACCAGAATGAAACCCAGACCCTTTAGTCCAAAGGGCCATGCTCTATCCACTGAGCAAAACCAGCTGGAGCTTCCAACCATTATTAAGGATATTTTTATTTTATTATTTATTTATTTTTGTTAATTTTCACATGAGGATATTTTTCCATTGATTTTTAGGAAGAGTGGTAGAGAGAGGGAAAGACAAAGAGAAACATGGATGTGAGAGAAACACATCGATTAACCAATGCACAAGCCTGACCAGGGGCCTGCCCTTGCTTTGAGTCGAACCCTAGAACCTTTGGTTTGCAGGCACAGGCTCTATCCACTGAGCCAAAACGGTTAGGGCTCAATATAAATAAATAAATGAATAAATAAATAAATAAATAGTGCTGAGAGGATCAAGGGAGAATAACCAGGGTGCAAATTAGATCATGCATATTAACAGAGATAATCCTTTCTGGCCTGATGAAAGCATTGAAAATCCTCTGACTCTAGCTTATCCCTCCCCCAAGGAGAAGGAGCAACTGGACTTTGGCAGGCATTGTGTTAATAGGTAGGTCCACCTAATGGTGTATATACATCAGGGTCAGGTCATGCATGGCTCATGCAGTCCTGTGCCAGACTGTGTAGAAAGATCATTGTGGGAGATTTGCCTTTTCTTTTAGCATTATAGATCTGACCTCAGCTATCTGCTCCTGGTAAGTTGGGATATGGGACCAAGTGGGTGCAGGAGGCTGGAGTGAAGTAAGACCACTGGGTTCCTGAGTGCCTGCTCTGTACCCTGCTGAGAACAGATTCCTCCAAAGGGAATTCAAACTTGGAATTAGCTTATTTTAAAACACATTAATTATGTTATCCTGGTCCTTGTCAGAACATTAAGTCACCTAAATGCCCTTTAAAATTTTAGATATCCAGGTCTGACCCCTCAGGAGTCAGGAATGGGAATATTTGTATGGCAAAGTTAGTCAAACACTCGCTGCACATTGTTGACCAGAGCTGTGAACGGTAAAAACAGCTTTCGGTGCAGCTGCCCTGGAAGGGCCCAGTCTGCACTACCAGAGGGAATTCTAATTTGGATTCAGGTTATTTTAGGACACGTGCTTTCATTATGGGGAGTCTTAGACTAAGTCATAGAATGCTTGCTAAAATTTCTGAAACCAGGATCCCAACCCAAACTAAGGAGGTGACAAACGTCTCATGCAGCTGGTTTGGAGCTGCATGTGGACTTCCTTCCATTATGTCTCCTCTCAGTGAGGCCGGGTTCATGTACAGGCAGAGATAGGTGGGAGTGTTTGTGTACAGGAGGGCAGGGGAGAGGTTAGAGCCAAGGGCCTAAATCCCAGATACTCAGAACCGGTGTTGATTTGATCTTCCTTAATTGGCCTGGAGAGAGCCTCCCACAGTATAAGCAGGTGGACCAAGTCTCTCAGTCCCTAGAGGAGACCCAGAGACCTGGCAAATATTTTCATTATTCAACAGCTTTAATCAAGGACTTAGGAGATAATTGGAGATGTAGCCATGGCAAGGATCACAGAGAGGTTACAGTAATGGGAAATTGAGATCTTACAAATGTGTGTTAGTTTGTAACATGAGTTGAAAAAAATTCATGATACTGCATTTACTGTTCCTTGACACTATGGCAACCAGGAGACCCAACATGGAGGTCACTTCAGCCTCTTCTTGGTCTCTACTTAGATCAGTGCTGATTATAGGGAAAGCTCAATTGTCTTGACTAGTTATAGCTCACCAACTTCAAAGGCTAGTATGTGTGTGTGTGTGTGTGTATCTGCTTTCCAGCTTTTTCTCACATTGAATTTCTATTCCTGCATTGCATTCTATGCAGGTAATAAATCAGTTTTCCTAGATGGGTTGGTGTTCAGAGTAAATCTAATCTGGTCCGAATCCCACCGACTTAGGTACACAGTTGGATATACCCTGCATTTAAGAAGTGTAAATGAAAAGCAAGTAATTTTTGATATATAGTGGAGCCTGGGTTCTCTAACCTAATTCATCCTGGTAGGCTGTTGGAAAAGCCTACTTGTTTATGTTTAAAAACTGAATCATATTTCTCCCATTAGAAATAATGTAAATGGAATTAATACCTTCCAGACTCTCAAATGATTCTCTGTTCTAACATCTCTTATATACACAGTATATGTCTCTTGTAGTATTTAATCTATAATTAAACACTTCTTAAATTGATCCAATCACCCCTACTATCCTGAAAGGTTTTTTATATAAAGCTGTCTTGGAAATGCTATCACTGGCTTTTGTTGATCTAATTAACCAGTTTTTCTATCTTTTCAATTGCCTGTGATTGTTGTTTTGTGAGCTCTTTCACACTCTTAGCAACACTAGCACTCTTTATTACATTTTTTTTTTTTTTTTTTTTTTTTTTTTTTACTCCTCACCCGAGGATATTTTCTCATTGGTTTTTAGAGAGAGTGGAAGAGAGGAGAACAGAGAGAGATAAACCTGGATTTGAGAGAAACACATTGATTGCCTCCTGCATACACCACCACCAGGGCCAAGGCAGGGGAGGACCCTTGAACCAAGGTAGGTGCCCTTAAACAGAATGGAGTCTGACCAACCCTTAGGTCTGCAGGCCAATGCTCTACCCACAAGCCAAACTGGATAGGGCTCAACAATAAAGATTTTTCTTAAAAAAGTGAATATGACCCTAGATGGTTTGGCTCAGTGGATAGAGCATCGGCCTGCAGACTGAAGGGTCCCAAGTTCAATTCTGGTCAAGGTCACACCAGAGGCAGCTGATCAATGTTTCTCTTTCATCCATGTTTCTAACTCTCTATACCTCTCCCTTCTTCTCTGTAAAAAATCAATAAAAGACATTTCAGGATAGTTGTAAAAAAAAAAAAAAGTTAGTACCTAAGTAGGTAAATATCTGGTGTTGAGAGGATCCAGAGAGAAGAGCCAAGGGTCAAATTAGATCAAGCATATTAACAGCTTTAATCCTTTTTGTCCTCAGGAAAACACAGAAAATCCCCTTACCCTGGTTCATCCCTCCCCGTGGGGGACGAGCCAATAGACTTTGGTGGGCGTGGTTAATAGCTGGAGCCTTCTACTGGAGTATATATACCAGGGTCAGATCAGGACTCACACAGTCCTGTGCCACGCGGTGGGGTGTAGGAAGCTCCTGGTGGGAGATTCCTCTCCCTTTTGGCGATTCAGAAAGGAGAAGAGCCATCTGCTCCTGGTAAGTCCGGAGTTGGGACCAAGTGGGTGCGGGAGGCCAGAGTGAGGAAGACCCGTGGGTTCCTGAGGGCCTGCTCTTTGCCCCGCTGAGAGACATATACCTCCAAAGGGAATTCAAACTCGGGACTGGCTTGTTTTAAACACAAGTGGTTATGTTTTCCTGCCCCCCGCCCCATCGGATCCTTAAGTCACCTAAATGCCCTATAAAATTTTAGATATCCAGATGTGACGCCCCAGGAGTCAGGAACGGGAACATTTGTGTGGGGTAAAGCCAAGGCAAAGGTCCTCAAACACCCACTGCACATTGTTGCCCAGAGCTGTGGGCGGGAAAAACTGCTTTCTGTGCAGCTGCCCTGGAAGGGCCCAGTCCCCACGACCAGAGAGAATTCTAATTCGGATTCAGGTTATTTTAGGGTACATGCTTTCATTATGGGGAGTCTTGGACTAAGTCATAGAATGCTTGCTAAAATTTCTGAAACCAGGATCCCAACCCGAACTAAGGGGGTGACAAACGTCTCATGGAGCTGGTCTGGAGCTGCATGTGGACTTTCTTCCGTTATGTCACCTCAGTGAGGCCGGGTTCGTGTACAGGCGGAGACAGGTGGGAGTGTTTGTGTACAGGAGGGCAGGGGAGAGGTTAGAGCCAAGGGCCTGAATCCCAGATACTCAGAACCGGTATTGATTTGATCTTCCTTAATTGGCCTGGAGAGAGCCACCCACACTATAACCAGGTGGTCCAAGTCTCTCAGTCCCTGAAGGAGACCCCAACTCCAGGCCAGTTTTTTCATTATTCAACAGCTTTAGCCAGGGACTGTGGATACATGGGGAGATTCACAGGGAGATTATAGTACTGGAGAATGGAAATCTTCCAAATGTGTGTTAATTTGTAAGGAGTTGAAAAAAATTCATGATACTGCTTTTAATGTTTCTTGGCATCGTGGCAACCTAGGAGACCCATTGTGAAGGTCTTTTTAGCCACATGGTTTCTGCTAAGATAAGTGACTTAAAGGATTTTTAAATATAAAACTGCCTGGGAAATGCTGTCTTTGGTTAACCACTTTTCCTTTATCCAATCAACAACAGTGGTTTTTTTTTTTACCTTTTCAATTGCAAGTGATTGTTGTTTCTGAGCACTTTCACACCCCTAGCAAAGCTAGCATTCTATTATATTTTCTAAAATCCTCCCCCGAGGCTATTATCTCCTTGCGTTTTAGAGAGACTGGAAGTGGAAGAGAGAGGGAAAGACCTAGAGAAACCAGGATGTGATAGAAATACACCCATTGGATGCCTCTGCACAGCTCTGTCCAATGTCCAGGAAGGGGAGGAGTCTGCAACCAAGCTAGGTGCCCTTGAATGGAATGGAACCCAAGCTCTTAGGTCTGCAGGCTGAGGTTCTATCCACTGACTGAACCAAACTGAATAGGGCTCAACACTGGAGATTTATAAGAAAATAAATTCCTATGCCTCAATGGCTGAGTATAGACCTATGAAACAAGAGGTCACTGGTTGGTGTCCAGTCAAGGCCAACATCAGGATTGTGGGCTCCATCCCCAATTGCGGGTATGCAGGAGGCACCAACCAATGATTCTCTCTAATCATTGATGTTCCTATGTCTTTTTCCCTCTCCCTTCCTCTCTGAAATCAATAAACATGTATTTTTAAAAAATAAATAAGTAAATAAATGATGTTGACAAGATCAAGAGAGACTAGCCTGAGGGCAAATTAGATACAACAAAGTTAATCCTCTCTGCTTCTGGAAAGCACTGAAAATCCTCTTACTCTTGTTCGTCCCTCCCCCCTGGGGGAGGAGCCACTGGACTTTGCTGAGCGTGGTTAATAACTCTGTCCTTCCAATGGTGTGTATATACCAGGGTCAGGTCAAGGCCTCTGCAGTCCTGTGCCCGACTGTCTAGAGACATCCTTGTGGGAGGTTCTCCTTTCGCTGTCGAACTACAGATGGGACAAGAGCCCTCTGCTCCTGGTGAGTCCAGATATGGGACCAAGTGGGTTCGGGAGGCCAGAGTGAGGTAAGACCTGTGTGTTCTGAGGGCCTGCTCTGTGCCCCACAGAGAGATATACCTCCAAAGGGAATCCAAACTGGAGTTGGCTTATTTAAAACGCTTGTAGTTACTTATGTTTTCCTGGTCCCTGCTCAAAACTTAAGTCACTTAAATACCCTTCAAATTTTTAGATATACTTATGTGAGCCCTGGGGGGTCAGGAATGGCAATGGGAACATTTGCATGTGGTAAAGCCAAGGCAAAGGTCCTCCAACACCCGCTGCACAGAGGTGCCCAGAGCCTGGGCGGTAAAAACCTGCTTTCTGTGCAGCTGCCCTGGAAGGGCCCAGTCCGCACTTCCCCAGGGCATTCCAATTTGGTTTCAGGTTATTTTAGGCCGAATGCTGTCTTTCCAGGCCTTCCTAAGTCATCAAATGCTTTTGCTAAAATCACGGAAACCAGGATCCCAACCTTAACTAAGGGGGCGACAAAGCGCCTAAAGGTGCTGGTCAGGAGCTGCATGTGGACTGCCTTCCATTATGTGTCAGTGATGGGGGTTTGTGTATAGGCAGAGATAGGTGGGAAGGGCCTGGAGAGGTTAGAGATATGGGCCTGAATCCCAGATAACTCAGACCCTGTGTTGACTGGACCTTCTTAATAGGCCTGCAGGCACTCAGAGTACAAGCAGGTAGCCCAAAAACTCTCAGTCCCTAAAGGAAACCCGGCGACCTGGCCAGTATTTTAGTTATTAAACACCTTTAGCCAGGGCAGCTGCACAGAAACTAAGGTTAAAGGGAGGTTATAGGAAATGGGAATTTTGATCTTCTAAATGTGTTATTTTGCAGCATGAATTGAAAAAATTCATGATACAGTCTTTAGTGTTCCTTGACATGTGGCAGCTGAGGTGACCCAAGTTGGAGGTCATTCCAGCCTCTTCTTGGTCTCTACTAGGATCAGTGCTGACTGTAAGGAGAAGCTCAACTGTCTTCTCAACTGTTTAGGAAATGCTATGACTGGCTATCTGCTTTTCATTTACCCAATCAGCAACAGTTTTTCTACCTTTTCAATGGGCTGTGATTGTTTTGAGAGCACCTTCACACCCTTAGCAACATAAAGGAGACATGTTGGAAGCCTTTCTAAGGAATTTTGGAATTTGACTCAAGTCGGAAGGGATCATCAGGTCATCTTGTCACAGCCACCACCTGGGGCAGTGTACCATCTTCTATGTACCATCTTCTATGATATTTTCCCATTGATATTTTGAGAGAGTGGAAGAGAGAGGGAAATACAGAAACATGGATGTGAGAGAAACATGTTGATTGGTTGGCTCCGGCAGGTGCCCAGACCAGGGCCAGGGCCCAGAGGAGCCTGCAACCCAGGTACACGCCTTTAAATGGAAAAGAGAGCATGGGTGCGGTGGCGGCAGCGGAGGGCCCAGCGCGCTGGGAGGATGCCCGTGGCGCCCGAGCGACCCTGCAATGGGGAGCGCTCCTCCTGGTGCTGCTGCTCCTGTGGCTTGGCCTTCATGGCGCGCTGTGGCTCCTCTTCAGGCTGGGGCCCAGCACGGGCTCCCAGCGCTTCCCGCTCAGCTTTGGCTTCAAGCGTCTGATGGGCCCCGACGGCACTGCGCCTACCGCCCCGGGACCTGCTGACCAGCCCGGGGTCCGGAGGGGCGCAGTCTCCTGCCCCGCGGTGGGCGCTTCTGTGTGCGCACAGCTGGCCTGCAGGTGGCCAGGGGACAGTCCCGGGCCTGGCGGGGCAGGTGCAGGTGTGCAGTCGGGGGGCGGAGCCTGATGCCCCCTCTGCCCCCAGCACTTGCCTCAGCTCAGTTTACTGGTTGGTCGAGGCTCGAATCCGACCTTCCTTCCCTCCCAGCTCAGGCGCTCTCTCTCTGATGCTGGCTCCCGGGCAGGTGCGGTCCCCTCTGAGGGGCTGACAGCGCCTGTCTCAAACCTTGTCTTCCCTCTCCCATCCCGCCTCGGCCGGCCCGGCCTCTCCCCGCAGGGCAGGGCTGCTGTGGGGGTGGGCGGCGGGCAGTGCGGGCTGGCACGCTCAGCCCCTGAACGTGGCTGCCAGGCTGGTTCAGTTCCTGTGGACCCTCCCGTCCCCCCTCCCCTTCCTCCGGCAGAGAAATAGTTTTAAAGGTATTTGCTGTCGTTTTAAGTAGCGAAACACACGCTGCATTTTTACTTATGACGCCCAAGAAACGTAAATCTGGTTTTTAAAAAGAAATCGAGAGTTGGGAGCTGGGAACCTCTGGAAACACGGGCGCTTCTCTGTGACGTGCAATAGGCTTCCCGCTGGAGACCTTGTTTCTGTCTGATTGTAAATAAGAGATTATTTACGTGAGAAGGGAGCTTTTTGTAAAAGGACCAAACGTTCTTTTATAAATGTACTGAGACATATCTTGCTCTTTGAAATTTACTAGGATTTTTATGAGCCGTTTTTATTAAAAGGTTCGCTTTTTAAAAAAATAATAAAAATAAAAATAAATAAATGGAAATGAACCTGGGACCCTTAGGTCCCCAGGCCAAAGCTCTATACACTGAGCCAAACTGGCTAGGCCTTAGCCACTAGGGCAACATTAGCTCCCTTGATGGTAACATTATATTTTAAAAGTGTGCTAATTATTGATTTAGAAACCAACAAAGCAGTCTTTCCTTTGTGGTTTTTTGTTTGTTTGTTTGTTTGTTTTTATCTGAGATACTTTTTGTAATGCCGAGGTATCAGCATGAAAGAGCTGTCAGGTGGAAAACTGAAGTTTTGGTCGACCACTGAAACATTTTCTGTGAACAATTTGGTTGAGAGAACTGAATTGTTTGGGATGGGAGATGAGGTTTGACTGTATCATGAATTCCGTGTTAACAAAAATAACTGTTGTTTTATGTTTGTTTATTAATCCTCACCTGAGAATATTTTTCCATTGATGGTTTTGTAGAGGGAGTGGTAGGCAGTGAGGGAGTGGGGTGGAGGAGAAAGAGAAAAGCATTGCTGTGCAAGATAAGTCTATTGGTTGCCTCCTGCGCTCGCCCCATTGAAGCTGGGGATGGAACCTGCACTAGGTACATGCTCTTGAACGGAAAACCCAAGACACTTGAGTACACGGGTCAACACTGTAAAGAGTGGCGCACACTGGCCAGGGCAGAAATAACTGTATTTTAAGACAAAAAGTGCCAAGTCCATTGCTGAGGTTTTTTAAAAACTGGAAGTGATGGAGGTTGGGATTTTTATATTTGTTAACCTGAATCTCTTAATGTTAAGGATGTTAAGCACTTTCCCTAACACCCCAGATAATTGGTGACTAAAGCTGAAACTTAGCCCACAGACAAAGAATCTAGTAAGAAACATTCTCACAACATTTGCAGTTCCATGCAGACACAGAGTGATGAATGTGGGTGCAGTCTACCTGTAGGGCTGGGTAAAAGAAATCAATGGTTCCCTCAAAGGTGGCAGTTAACAGGACAGAGCCACAAGACAAATAGTAAGCAGTTTTTCCTTCATTTCTTTCCTTTTGTGTGTGTGTGTTTTTTTTTTTGTTTTTTTTTTTTCATGAAACTGTATTTTCTCATCCCCAGGAACCAATCGGTACCTAAGAGTCAAGATTGCTTTCTGACCAAGAGAATTGCTGAACTTGGATTCATACCTCTGAGCTGCCAAGGACAGTAGTCCTCCAACTGCTTTGATTGGCTGCAGGTGGACAGGGGAGCTCCTCTGGGCACCTTCCTCTGCAGCTAAGGACCTCACAGGACACCAAGGGCTGCCCTTAATTGATAGAGAGAATTTACACAGGAAGGCCAGTGAGATCTGAAGGTGCATCTGCTTCTCAGTGGAGAGGTTTCACAGAGCTCAACCTCCTGAAAAAACACACTCAGTCCCATCCTTCATTCAGGTCCCAATGGCAGGTGAAGGAGCTGTGGCAAAACTCCAGACAGAAATCAACTGTCCCATCTGCCTGGATAACCTGAGAGACCCTGTCACCATCGAATGTGGGCACAACTTCTGTCGCTCCTGCATCCAGCAGTCCTGGGCTGGTCTGCAGGGCAGTTTCCCATGTGCTGTGTGCCGTCACCCATGCCAAGAGGTGCACATGTGGAGCAACACCCAGCTGGGAAGGATGGTAGACATGGCCAAGCTCCTCCAGATCACCCAGGACAAGATGAAGCAGCAAGAAGAGAGGCGCTTGTGTGAGAAGCACAACCAGGCCCTGACCCTCTTCTGTGAGGAGGACCTAGAGCTGTTGTGTCCCCTGTGTACTCAGCCCCCTGACCACCAGGGCCACCAGGTGAGGCCCATGGAGGAGGCTGCCTCTCATCACAGGCAAAGGCTCAGCAGTTACATTGGGCCTCTGAAGAAGCAGATGGCAGACACTCAGAAACTCCTAGACACCCAAGACCGGAGACTATCAGAACTGAGAGAAAAGGTGGAAAACCGGAGAGCAAAGTTAGCCGCTGAATTTGAGCAGCTGATAGAATCTGTGGAGTGTGAGGAAGAGGCAGTTAACTCAAGGCTAGCTGCAGAAGAGAAGCACATTCTACGGAATCTCAGTGCAAACAAAGCTGCATTTTCAGACTACATTTCCAACCTAAAAGTTCAACTAAAGGAGATGGCAGAGACGAGTGTGATGTCAGATGTGAAAATGCTGATGAATATCAAAGGTGTCCTCCACTCTAGTGAAAATCTAGAACCCCCAGGTGTCTATCGCTTTGAGTATAAGAGAGAAGAATTCAGTCTTCCTCCGCAGAGTTCGGCCCTGCAGAAAATTATACAGAGATTTAGAGAAGAAGTTACCCTGGACCCTGAAACTGCACATCCTAATCTGCTTGTGTCTGAGGATAAAAAGTCTGTGACATTTGTGAGGAGAAAGCAAAGAGTTCATCGGAATCCAAAGCGATTTGTGGTCGACCCAGTTGTCCTGGGTACTGAAGGGTTTGACTGTGGCCGACATTACTGGGAGGTCCAGGTGGATGACAAGCCTGAGTGGGCCGTGGGGGTCTGTAGAGACTCCCTTTCCAAGGAGAGAAAGCAGCCCCTGCTAAGACAGGAGAACAGATGTTGGACGATTCAGCTGCAGGATGGTCACTATGTGGCACGCGGGTCTGCTCCTGTCCCCCTTGTGCTGAAGAAAATGCCCAGAGGGATTGGCATCTATCTGGACTATGAGTTGGGGCAGGTTTCCTTTTACAGTTTGAATGACATGTCTCACATCCATTCCTTCAGGGATACATTTTCTGAAGTGCTAAAGCCTTACTTCTATATCGGATGTGACCCCAAACCTCTTACTGTCTGTGCTTTAAGAGATTAGGAAGGATGAACTGTCACTTTGGTTCATTTTCTTCCTGTGATTTATGGACAGAAGGCAGAATTTTTTAAATCATAATTTTATTGTTAGTTTTCTTTTCTTTGTTGATTTAATAAGTCTTTATTGTTCAGATTATTACAATTGTTTTTCTCCCCCCTCCACATATCTCCCCTCCACCCGGTTCCCATCCCACCCTCTGTCTTTACCTCCCCCCCTCCTGTCCTCATCCATAGGTATATTATTTTTGTCCAATCTCTTCCCATACCCCACACACAGACACCCCTTTCCCCCTGAGAATTATCAATCCACTCCCATTCTATGCCCCTGATTCTATTAAGTTCACCAGTTTATTCTGTTCCTCAAATTTTTAATTCACTTGACTTTTAGATTCACTTATTGATAGATATGTATTTGTTGTTCATAATTTTTATCTTTACTTTTTTCTTCTTTTTCCTCTTTTGAAAGAGTACCTTTCAGCATTTTATATAATAATGGTTTGGTGGTGATGAACTCCTTTAGCTTTTTCTTATCTGTGAAGCTCTTTATCTGCCCTTCAATTCTGAATGATAACTTTGCTGGGTAGAGTAATCTTGGTTGTAGGTTCTTGCTATTTATCACATTGAATATTTCTTGCCACTCCCGTCTGGCCTGCATAGTTTCTATTGAGAAATTAGCTGATAATCGTATGGGTGCTCCCTTGTAGGTAACTAACTGTTTTTCTCTTGCTGTTTGTAAGATTATCTCTTTGTCTTTTGCCCTTGGCATTTTAATTATGATGTGTTTTGGTGTGTTCCTCTTTGGGTTCCTTTTGTTTGGGGTTCTGTGCGCTTCCTGGACTTGTAAGTCTCTTTCTTTCACCTGGTGGGGGAAGTTTTCGGTCATTATTTCTTCAAATAAGTTTTCAGCGTCTTGCTCTCTTCTTCTGGCACCCCCATAATTCTGATGTTGATATGCTTGAAGTTGTCCCAGAGGCTTCTTACACTATCTTCAACTTTCTGGATTCTCTTCTCTTGCTTCTCCAGGGGAGTATCCTTTGCCTCTTTGTATTCCAAATCTTTGACTTGATTCTTGCATTCCTCTAGTCGTCTGTTGGGTCTCTGTATAATATTTTTTATTTCAGTCAGTGTATGTTTAATTTCTAGTTGGTCCTTTTTCATATCCTCGAGTGTCTCGTTAAATTTATCGTCCTTTTCTAGGAAATTCTTGAAAAACCTTATAACCGTGGTTTTTGAACTCTATGTCCAGTCGTTTGTTCGCCTCCATTTCTTTTGTTTGTGATCTCTTTCCTTCTCATTTTTGCTGCTTCCCTGAGTTGGTAGTGTAGCTTTGTGTGTTAGGTGTCCTATATGGTTCAATGGGTCAGCCTCCCAGTTACCTGAGGTGGACACTGTTGGTACACCCCTTTGTGGACTGTGTGTACAGCCTTGTTGTAGTTCAGTCTTGATTGTTGTTGGTGTCACTGGGAGGAATTGACCTCCAGGCCAAGTGGCTGTGAGGACCCCACTGTGTCTATATTGGAAGAATTGCTGTGCTAGAGACACGTTTATGGGGCAGGACTTGTTCCAGTAGGGCTTTGGTGCTCACTGAGTCTGCCTCTTGAATGTGTCCCTTATGAGAGTAGTTGAAATCTGGTGTTGAAAACTAGATACACTAGTAGTTGAAATCTAGTAGTTGAAAACTAGATACACTAGTTTCTGGATCTCCAATGGGGTTCAGGTCAGAGGTCACCCAGCAGGAGCTATAGCAAGAACTACAGTTTTCTCCACTTTGCTTGGGATTTGGCGGTTTTGGAGCAGTCTGACTGGAGCTGCAGTTTATTCTGTTAAGCTGCCACTGGGCAGGCCATTTATATGCAAAAGCCGCTGTGTGGAGCCTGGGTGGGTTTGTAGAATGTGCGGGGAGGGGTCTCAGGGCGGGGCGGGGTCTCAGGGTGTCACTAGGCTAGGGCGTGGCAAACAGCAATGGTTGCCAGCCAGTCTTCTCTGCCTTTCAGTGTTGCCAAGTCCCCACGTCCCGCGCTCCAGCACAGTAAACAATGATTGCTGGGCGCACCTCTGCAAAAAAGTCACCCTCACTTTCCGACCAGATGGCCAACAGTGTAGCTTCTCCCCGTAGGCGTCTGGGTCCCCCGCGTGTCCCCAGAAACTAGATTTCAGAGTGATTGGGAGCTTGTCTCCCTTCGGGTTGCGTTTGTGCTCCTTTCTCTTTCTTTCTAGTTGTAAAGCTTCCACTCAGCCAGCTCTCCCGTGGTTCTGGGTGATAGACATTTTGTCTTGTAGTTGTAGTGTTGAAATTGTTGTGCGAGGCGGCAGTTTAGTTGTTTACCTTTGCCACCATCTTGGTTTCACTTGCCAGGATATTATTCCATTGATTCTTGTTAGTTTTATTTTTAAATATAATTTCATAGATGTCAGAGGGAAGGGAGAGGGATAGTGAGTGGGAGAGAAATAGAAACATCAGTGATAAGAGAGAATTATTGATCGGCTGCCTCCTGCACACACTTAATGTGGATTCAGCCCCTAACCAAGGCATGTGTCCTTGACTGAATGGAACCCAGATTCCTTCAGTCCACAGGCTGAAGATCTATCCATTGAGCTAAACCAGCTGAACCTTACTTTTATTATATGTATACTAGAAGCCCAGTGCAAGAAATTCGTGCATGGGAGCGGGGGTGTCCCTCAGCCCAGCCTGCACCCTTTCCAATCTGGGACCCCATGAGGGATGTCCGCCAGCCCCTTTAGGCGTGATTTTGGTAGGATGGGGCCTAAAGGGGCAGTGGGACATCCCTCTCACAATCCAGGACTGCTGGCTCCCAACTGCTCGCCAGCCTGCCTTCCTGATTGCCCCTAACCACTTCTGCCTGCCAGCCTGATCACCCCCTAACCACTCCCCTGCAAGCCTGATTGATGCCTATCTGCTCCTCTGCCAGCCTGATTGCCCCTAACTGCCCTCCCCTGCAGGCCTGGGGACCCACAACTGCCCTTCCCTGCAAGCCCGATCACACCCAACTTCCCTCCTCTGCCGGCCTGGTCACCCCTAATTGCCCTCCCCTGCAGGCTTTATCGCCCACAACTGCCCTCCCCTGCTGGCCTGATCCCTCCCAACTGCCCTACCGTGCTGGCCATCTTTTAGTCCCTAAACGAGACCCCGAGACCTGGACAGTATTTTAGCCATTCAACAGATGAAGCCAGGGACTGAGGAGACATTGCGAGGATCACATGGAGATGACAGTAATGTGAAATTGAGATCTTCCAAATGTGTGTTGATTTGCAACATGAGTTGAAAAATGTCATGGTCCTGTCTTCACTGGTCCTTGACACTGTGCCTCTTCTTGGTCTCTGCCAGGATGAGTGACTGGTTATAAGGGAAGGCTCAACTGTCTTCTCAAAGAAGCTTGAGGAGTTGTAGCTTGCCAACTTCAAAGGCTAGAGTGTGTGGTGTTCCCAGCTTTTCCTCACATCTTTTAATTTCTGTCCCTGAATTGCATTCTGTGCATGTGATAAATCAGTTTTCCTGCCTTGGGGAGTATTCAGAATAAATCTATTCTGGTCCAAATCCCATCTCCTTAGGTACACAGTGGATATATCCTGCATTTCAGAAATGTAAATGAAAGCAAGTAAATCTTGATATACATTTGAGCCTCGGCTCTATAAGTTAATTCATTCTTGATGCTGTTCAAAAACTGTATCATATTTCTCCCATTAGAAATCATGTAAATTGCATTAATATTTTCCAGACCCCCAAATGATTCCCTGTTTTAACATTTCTTATATATTCAGTACATGTCTCATTTAATGCTTAATCTATAAATCAAGCATGTCAAACTCAAAGGCTAACACCGGCCTAATAACTTTCTGTGTTCCACACAAAAAAACAAAAGCTTCAATTTTTATGGAAGGGTAGGTTTATTTTTATAGAGACATGCTGAATACAAAGGCTGAACTAAATGAGTAATCATTAACATAAAATAATAGAACATTTTAATAAAAATTAATATTTTTTTCTTGAACATTAACTTACCAGACATGGAATAACTGTACAAATTGATAAGTATAATGCAAATAAACCTATTTTTCTTATTCTCTGAAAGCAAAATATTTCCTATTTGTCACACCAAACAAGTCAGTACAAGACTAATGACATGGCAGTCAGCTGCTAAAATATTTGCTGCTAGTATTAGTGGAAAGAAATGGTGAGCCTGCAGGTCACAGGTGTTAGGGAAATGAATGCAACAGGTTTATAGTAATCAGTCATAAGGGACATTGTAGTTTTTGTTATTAATAATTATGTATAATGGGATATTGTAAAAATTAAGTTATGACATTTTAAAAAATATATTTTTTTATTGATTTCAGAGAGAAAGGGATAGGGAGAGAGAGGTACAAATATCATTGATGAGAGATTCATTGATCAGGTGCCTCCTGCACATGCCCTACTGGGGATCAAGCCTGCAACCCAGGCATATGCCCTTGCCTGGAATCTAACCTGGGAACCTTCAGTCCGAAGGCCAACTCTCTGTCCACTGAGCCAAACTGGACAGGGCTAAGTTATGACATTTTTATTAAAACGTTTCTTATATACCATTATATTTGCTGGGTGGAAAAAATATTCTCAGGTGGCGAGTTTGAGATGCTTGCTATAAATAAAGAATTAAATTGATCCAATCACCCCTTACTAGCCTGAAAGGATTTTTATATAAAACTGCCTCCCAAATCCTATCACTGGCTAATAGCTTTTCGTTTATGCAATCAACAACAGATTTTTCTACCTTGTCAATGACTATAATTGTTACTTTGTTATTTTGTGAGCACTTTCACACCCTTAACAACATTAGCACACTTTTTTATTCTTTTTTATTTTAATCCTCAACAGAAGATATTTTCCCAATGATTGTTATTGTTAACTTCTTTTCTTTTTTCTTTTTTTTTGGATGTTCCAAATAATAGGGTTAATGTTTATCTTTTTTTTTTTTTAAAGTATTTCCAATGTCTCATTTTTCTCTGATTGACACATTCCCCCTTCCACTCCCACCCCCGAAGGCAAGCCCCCACCGCCACAGTGTAAGTGTCTATTGGTTATGCTAATATGCACAAACACAAGTCCTTTGGTTGATCTCTACCCCCCTCCCCTGCCCCTTGTCTCTGGATGTATTTTTGTTCATCAGTTTATGTTGATCATTATATTCCACATATGAGTGAGATCATGTGATATTTATCATTCTCTAACTCGCTTATTTTGCCTAGCATAATTTTCTCCAGTTCCACCCATGCTGTTGGAAATGGTAAAAGTTCCTTCTTTTTTACAGCAGCATAGTACTCCATCGTGTAGTTGTACCACTGTTTTTTAATCCACTCATCTGCTGATGGGGATTTAGGCTTTTTCCAAATCGTAGCTATGGTGAATTGTGCTCCTATGAACATACGGGTGCATATACCCTTTCTGATTGGTGTTTCTGGTTCCTTGGGATATAGTCCTAGAGTGGGATTACTGGGTCAAATGGGAGTTCCATTTTTAACTTTTTGAGGAAACTCCATATGCTTTTCCACATTGATTTTTTTCGAGACAGTGGAAGAGAGAAGAAAGACAGAGAAACATCTGTGTGAGGGAAACACTTCAATTGGTTGCCTTCTGCACATACCTTGACCAGGTTCATTGTGGAAGAGGGGCCTGCAATCAAGATAGGTGCCCTTGAACCAAGTTAAACCTGGGACCTGGGATCCGCAGGCAAAGCCCTATCCACTGAGAAAAACAAGCTAGGGCTCAACAATAAAGATTTAAATACATCCTAGCTGGTTTGACTCAGTGGGTAGAGCTGTTGGTTTATAGATTAGTCTCCCAGTTCAATACCAGTTCAGAGCACAGGGTTTGGTTGTTGGCTCTATCCCCAGTAGCGGTGTGCAGGAGGCAGCAATCAATGGTTCTCTCTCATCAATAATGTGTCCCTCTCTCTCTTTCTCTCTCTCTGAAATCAATAAAAAATGTGTGTGTGTATATTTTACACATTAAGTAAAGAAAAAATACTTAAATAAATAAGTAAATAAATAAATAAAATGGTGTAGAGAAGATCAAGGGAGAATAGCCAGGATGCAAATTAGATCATGCCTATAAACAGCGTTAATCCTTTCAACCTGATGAAAACACAGAAAATCCCCTTACCCTGGTTCATCCCTCCCCGTGGGGGACGAGCCAATAGACTTTGGTGGGCGTGGTTAATAGCTGGAGCCTTCTACTGGAGTATATATACCAGGGTCAGATCAGGGCTCACGCAGTCCTGTGCCACGCGGTGTAGGAAGCTCATAGTGGGAGATTCCTCTCCCTTTTGGCGATTCAGAACGGAGAAGAGCCGTCGGCTCCTGGTGAGTCCGGAGCTTGGACCAAGTGGGTGCGGGAGGCCAGAGTGAGGAAGACCCGTGGGTTCCTGAGGGCCTGCTCTTTGCCCCGCTGAGAGACATATACCTCCAAAGGGAATTCAAACTCTGGACTGGCTTGTTTTAAACACAAGTAGTTATATTTTCCTGCCCCCCCATCGGATCCTTAAGTCACCTAAATGCCCTATAAATTTTTAGATATCCAGATGTGACGCCCCAGGAGTCAGGAATGGGAACATTTGTGTGGGGTAAAGCCGAGGCAAAGGTCCTCAAACGCCTGCTGCACATTGTTGCCCAGAGCTGTGGGCGGGAAAAATTGCTTTCTGTGCAGCTGCCCTGGAAGGGCCCAGTCCCCACGACCAGAGGGAATTCTAATTCGGATTCACGTTGTTTTAGGGCACATGCTTTCATTATGGGGAGTCTTGGACTAAGTCATAGAATGCTTGCTAAAATTTCTGAAACCAGGATCCCAACCCGAACTAAGGGGGTGACAAACGTCTCATGGAGCTGGTCTGGAGCTGCATGTGGACTTTCTTCCGTTATGTCACCTCAGTGAGGCCGGGTTCGTGTATAGGCGGAGACAGGTGGGAGTGTTTGTGTACAGGAGGGCAGGGGAGAGGTTAGAGCCAAGGGCCTGAATCCCAGATACTCAGAACCGGTGTTGATTTGATCTTCCTTAATTGGCCTGGAGAGAGCCTCTCACAGTATAACCAGGTGGTCCAAGTCTCTCAATCCCTGAAGGAGACTCCAACTCCAGGCCAGTTTTTTCGTTATTCAACAGCTTTAGCCAGGGACTGGGGATACATGGGGAGATTCACAGGGAGATTATAGTACTGGAGAATGGAAATCTTCCAAATGTGTGTTAATTTGTAAGGAGTTGAAAAAAATTCATGATACTGCTTTTAATGTTTCTTGGCATCGTGGCAACCTAGGAGACCCATTGTGAAGGTCATTTTAGCCAAGAGGTTTCTGCTAAGATCAGTGCCTTAAAGAATTTTTAAATATAAAACTGCCTTGGAAATGCTATCTTTGGTTAACCACTATTCCTTTATCCAATCAAAAACAGTTTTGTTTACCTTTTCAATTGCATGTGATTGTTGTTTGTGAGCACTTCACATCCCTGGCACAGTTAGCACTCTATTTTTTTCAATTCTCGCCCGAGGCTATTATCTCATTACTTTTTACAGAGACTGGAAGTGGAAGAGAGAGGGAAAGACCTAGAGAAACCAGGATGTGATAGAAACACACCCAGTGGATGCCTCTGCACAGCTGTGTCCAATGCCCAGGAAGGGGAGGATTCTGCAAAGAAGCCAGGTGCCCTTGAGTGGAATGGAACTCTTAGGTCTGCAGGCTGAGGTTGTATCCACTGACTGAACCAAACTGAATAGGGCTCAATACTGGAGATTTATAAGAAAATAAATAAATTCCTGGCATGTATGCCTCAATGGCTGAGTGTAGACCTATGAACCAAGAGGTCACTGGTTGGATTCCGGTCAAGGCCAACATCAGGGTTGTGGGCTCCATCCCCAATGGGGGGTATGCAGGAGGCAGCCAACCAATGATTCTCTCTAATCATTGATGTTCCTAAGTCTTTTTCCCTCTCCCTTCCTCTCTGAAATCAATAAACAGGTATTTTAAAAAAATAAATAAGTAAATAAATGATGTTGGCAGATCAAGAGAGACTAGCCTGAGGGCAATTAGATATAACAGAGTTAATCCTCTCTGGCTTCTGGAAAGCACTGAAAATCCTCTTACTCTGGTTCCTCCCTCCCCCATGGGGGAGGAGCCACTGGACTTTGGTGGGCGTGGTTAATAACTCTGTCCTTCCAATGGTGTGATATACCTCCAAAGGGAATCCAAACTGGAGTTGACTTATTTAAAACGCTTGTAGTTACTTATGTTTTCCTGGTCCCTGCTCAAAACTTAAGTCACTTAAATACCCTTCAAATTTTTAGATATACTTATGTGAGCCCTGGGGGGTCAGGAATGGCAATGGGAACATTTGCATGTGGTAAAGCCAAGGCAAAGGTCCTCCAACACCCGCTGCACAGAGGTGCCCAGAGCCTGGGCGGTAAAAACCTGCTTTCTGTGCAGCTGCCCTGGAAGGGCCCAATCCGCACTTCCCCAGGGCATTCCAATTTGGTTTCAGGTTATTTTAGGCCGAATGCTGTCTTTTCGGGCCTTCCTAAGTCATCAAATGCTTTTGCTAAAATCACGGAAACCAGGATCCCAACCTTAACTAAGGGGGCGACAAAGCGCCTAAAGGTGCTGGTCAGGAGCTGCATGTGGACTGCCTTCCATTATGTGTCAGTGATGGGGGTTTGTGTATAGGCAGAGATAGGTGGGAAGGGCCGGGAGAGGTTAGAGATATGGGCCTGAATCCCAGATAACTCAGACCCTGTGTTGACTGGACCTTCTTAATAGGCCTGCAGGCACTCAGAGTACAAGCAGGTAGCCCAAAAACTCTCAGTCCCTAAAGGAAACCCGGCGACCTGGCCAGTATTTTAGTTATTAAACACCTTTAGCCAGGGCAGCTGCACAGAAACTAAGGTTAAAGGGAGGTTATAGGAAATGGGAATTTTGATCTTCTAAATGTGTTATTTTGCAGCATGAATTGAAAAAATTAATGATACTGTCTTGAGTGTTCCTTGACTTGTGGCAGCTGAGGTGACCCAGGTTGGAGGTCATTCCAGCCTATTCTTGGTCTCTACTAGGATCAGTGCTGACTGTAAGGAGAAGCTCAACTGTCTTCTGGACTGTTTAGGAAATGCTATGTCTGGCTATCTGCTTTTCATTTACCCAATCAGCAACAGTTTTTCTACCTTTTCAATTGGCTGTGATTGTTTTGAGAGCACCTTCACACCCTTAGCAATAGAAAGGAGACTTGTTGGAAACCTTTCTAAGGAATTTTGGAATTTGACTCAAGTCAGAAGGGATCATGAGGTCATCTTGTCACAGCCACCACCTGGGGCAGTGTACCATCTTCTATGTACCATCTTCTATGATAATTTCCCATTGATATTTTGAGAGAATGGAAGAGTGAGGGAAATACAGAAACATGGATGTGAGAGAAACATGTTGATTGGTTGGCTCCTGCAGGTGCCCAGACCAGGGCCAGGGCCCAGAGGAGCCTGCAACCCAGGTACACGCCTTTAAATGGAAAAGAGAGCATGGGTGCGGTGGCGGCAGCGGAGGGCCCAGCGCGCTGGGAGGATGCCCGTGGCGCCCGAGCGACCATGCAATGGGGAGCGCTCCTCTTGGTGCTGCTGCTCCTGTGGCTTGGCCTCCATGGCGCGCTGTGGCTCCTCTTCAGGCTGGGGCCCAGCATGGGCTACCAGCGCTTCCCGCTCAGCTTTGGCTTCAAGCGTCTGATGGGCCCCGACGGCACTGCGCCTACCGCCCCGGGACCTGCTGACCAGCCCGGGGTCCGGAGGGGCGCAGTCTCCTGCCCCGCGGTGGGCGCTTCTGTGTGCGCACAGCTGGCCTGCAGGTGGCCAGGGGACAGTCCCGGGCCTGGCGGGGCAGGTGCAGGTGTGCAGTCGGGGGGCGGAGCCTGATGCCCCCTCTGCCCCCAGCACTTGCCTCAGCTCAGTTTACTGGTTGATCCAGGCTCGAATCCGACCTTCCTTCCCTCCCAGCTCAGGCGCTCTCTCTCTGATGCTGGCTCCCGGGCAGGTGCGGTCCCCTCTGAGGGGCTGACAGCGCCTGTCTCAAACCTTGTCTTCCCTCTCCCATCCCGCCTCGGCCGGCCCGGCCTCTCCCCGCAGGGCAGGGCTGCTGTGGGGGTGGGCGGCGGGCAGTGCGGGCTGGCACGCTCAGCCCCTGAACGTGGCTGCCAGGCTGGTTCAGTTCCTGTGGACCCTCCCGTCCCCACTCCCCTTCCTCCGGCAGAGAAATAGTTTTAAAGGTATTTGCTGTCGTTTTAAGTAGCGAAACACACGCTGCATTTTTATTTATGACGCCCAAGAAACGTAAATCTGGTTTTTAAAAAGAAATCGAAAGTTGGGAGCTGGGAACCTCTGGAAACACGGGCGCTTCTCTGTGACGTGCAATAGGCTTCCCGCTGGAGACCTTGTTTCTGTCTGATTGTAAATAAGAGATTATTTACGTGAAAAGGGAGCTTTTTGTAAAAGGACCAAACGTTCTTTTATAAATGTACTGAGACATATCTTGCTCTTTGAAATTTACTAGGATTTTTGTGAGCCGTTTTTATTAAAAGGTTCGCTTTTTAAAATAATAAAAATAAATAAATGGAAATGAACCTGGGACCTTTAGGTCCTCAGGCCAAAGCTCTATACACTGAGCCAAACTGGCTAGGCCTTAGCCACTAGGGCAACTTTAGCTCCCTTGATGGTAACATTATATTTTAAAAGTGTGCTAATTATTGATTTAGAAACCAACAAAAGCAGTCTTTCCTTTGTGGTTTTTTGTTTGTTTGTTTGTTTGTTTGTTTGTTTTTATCTGAGATACTTTTTGTCATGCCGAGGTGTCAGCATGAAAGAGCTGTCAGGTGGAAAACTGAAGTTTTGGTCGACCACTGAAACATTTTCTGTGAACAATTTGGTTGAGAGAACTGAATTGTTTGGGATGGGAGATGAGGTTTGACTGTATCATGAATTCCGTGTTAACAAAAGTAACTGTTGTTTTTTGTTTGTTTATTAATCCTCACCTGAGAATATTTTTCCATTGATGGTTTTGTAGAGGGAGTGGTAGGCAGTGAAGGAGTGGGGTGGAGGAGAAAGAGAAAAGCATTGCTGTGCAAGACAAGTCTATTGGTTGCCTCCTGAGCTCGCCCCATTGAAGCTGGGGATGGAACCTGCACTAGGTACATGCTCTTGAACGGAAAACCCAAGACACTTGGGTACACGGGTCAACACTGTAAAGAGTGGCGCACACTGGCCAGGGCAGAAATTACTGTATTTTAAGACAAAAAGTGCCAAGTCCATTGCTGAGGTTTTTTAAAAACTGGAAGTGATGGAGGTTGGGATTTTTATGTTTGTTAACCTGAATCTCTTAATGTTAAGGATGTTAAGCACTTTCCCTAACACCCCAGATAATTGGTGACTAAAGCTGAAACTTAGCCCACAGACAAAGAATCTAGTAAGAAACATTCTCACAACATTTGCAGTTCCATGAAGACACAGAGTGATGAATGTGGGTGCAGTCTACCTGTAGGGCTGGGTAAAAGAAATCAATGGTTCCCTCAAAGGTGGCAGTTAACAGGGCAGAGCCACAAGATAAATAGTAAGCAGTTTTTCCTTTATTTCTTTCCTTTTTTTTTCATGAAACTGTATTTTCTCATCCCCAGGAACCAATCGGTACCTAAGAGTCAAGATTGCTTTCTGACCAAGAGAATTGCTGAACTTGGATTCATACCTCTGAGCTGCCAAGGACAGTAGTCCTCCAATTGCTTTGATTGGCTGCAGGTGGACAGGGGAGCTCCTCTGGGCACCTTCCTCTGCAGCTAAGGACCTCACAGGACACCAAGGGCTGCCCTTAATTGATAGAGAGAATTTACACAGGAAGGCCAGTGAGATCTGAAGGTGCATCTGCTTCTCAGTGGAGAGGTTTCACAGAGCTCAACCTCCTGAAGAAACACACCTCAGTCCCATCCTTCACTCAGGGCACAATGGCAGGTGAAGGAGCTGTGGCAAAACTCCAGACAGAAATCAACTGTCCCATCTGCCTGGATAACCTGAGAGACCCTGTCACCATCGAATGTGGGCACAACTTCTGTCGCTCCTGCATCCAGCAGTCCTGGGCTGGTCTACAGGGCAGTTTCCCATGTGCTGTGTGCCGTCACCCATGCCAAGAGGTGCACATGTGGAGCAACACCCAGCTGGGAAGGATGGTAGACATGGCCAAGCTCCTCCAGATCACCCAGGACAAGATGAAGCAGCAAGAAGAGAGGCGCTTGTGTGAGAAGCACAACCAGGCCCTGACCCTCTTCTGTGAGGAGGACCTAGAGCTGTTGTGTCCCCTGTGCACTCAGCCCCCTGACCACCAGGGCCACCAGGTGAGGCCCGTGGAGGAGGCTGCCTCTCATCACAGGCAAAGGCTCAGCAGTTACATTGGGCCCCTGAAGAAGCAGATGGCAGACACTCAGAAACTCCTAGACACCCAAGACCGGAGACTATCAGAACTGAGAGAAAAGGTGGAAAACCGGAGAGCAAAGTTAGCCGCTGAATTTGAGCAGCTGATAGAATCTGTGGAGTGTGAGGAAGAGGCAGTTAACTCAAGGCTAGCTGCAGAAGAGAAGCACATTCTACGGAATCTCAGTGCAAACAAAGCTGCATTTTCAGACTACATTTCCAACCTAAAAGTTCAACTAAAGGAGATGGCAGAGACGAGTGTGATGTCAGATGTGAAAATGCTGATGAATATCAAAGGTGTCCTCCACTCTAGTGAAAATCTAGAACCCCCAGGTGTCTATCGCTTTGAGTATAAGAGAGAAGAATTCAGTCTTCCTCCGCAGAGTTCGGCCCTGCAGAAAATTATACAGAGATTTAGAGAAGAAGTTACCCTGGATCCTGAAACCGCACATCCTAATCTGCTTGTGTCTGAGGATAAAAAGTCTGTGATATTTGTGAGGGAAAAGCAAAGAGTTCATCCGAATACAAAGCGATTTGCGGTCGACCCAGTTGTCCTGGGTACTGAAGGGTTTGACTGTGGCCGACATTACTGGGAGGTCCAAGTGGATGACAAGCCTGAGTGGGCCGTGGGGGTCTGTAGAGACTCCCTTTCCAAGGAGAGAAAGCAGCCCCTGCTAAGACAGGAGAACAGATGTTGGATGATTCAGCTGCAGGATGGCCACTATGTGGCACGAGGGTCTGTTCCTGTCCCCCTTGTGCTGAAGGAAATGCCCAGAGGGATTGGCATCTATCTGGACTATGAGTTGGGTCAGATTTCCTTTTATAATTTGAATGACATGTCTCACATCTATTCCTTCAGGGATACATTTTCTGAAGTGCTAAAGCCTTACTTCTATATCGGATGTGACCCCAAACCTCTTACTGTCTGTGCTTTAAGAGATTAGGAAGGATGAACTGTCACTTTGGTTCATTTTCTTCCTGTGATTTACAGGCAGTAGGTAGAATTTTTTTAATCATAATTTTATTGTTATTTTTATTTTAAAATATAATTTTATAGATGCCGGAGGGACGGGAGAGAGATAGAAACATCAGTGTGAGAGGGTACCATTGATTAGTTGCCTCCAGAATGCACCCAGATTGTGGACTGAACACCAATCTGAGAATGTGCCCTGACCCGGAATCAAACCTGCCCACCCTTTGATGCTTGGGAGAATTCTCCCAACTAACTGAGCAACACTGGCCAGGGTTTGTACCAATATTTTGTAAAAAACCCTTCTGTGATTTGAATACTTGTTTTTCTCTCCCACCACCTCCTCCTCCAGTCCCCATTTTTCTTAAGAGCAAGGTGTATGGAAACAAATGGAGTTGTGGAGTATTTGGAATATTGATTGATCAATTCTTTCTGAAGTGCTTCTGAAATCTTGGATTAGAATGTTCATTATAAGGCACAGTTTAATAAAGTTTTTGTATATTTACATGAATTGCAAATTTTGTCTATGTTTCAGGATGTGGCTCTGTGCATAAGTACCTTATGTATTCCAGGTGGGAGAGATGGGAGATTCGTGGGGGGCCTTTCCATGGTTTCCTATTTGTGTGTGTGTGTGTGTGTGTGTAGCGAGTAAGTTACTGATTGCTTCCAATTATTTATTAAAATATTTTTTATTGATTTTAGAGAGACAGAAAAACCAGGGATGAGAGAAAATCATTGATTGGCTGCTTCCTGCAAGGGGATTCAGCCCGCAACCCCGGCATGTGCCTTAGACCAGAATGGAACACACACGCTTCTGACCACAGGCCCATGCTCTATCCTCGGAATGAAAATAGCTCAGGCTTGCAACTATTTTTAAGGATATTTTTATTTCATTCCTTTATTTGTTTATTTTTAATCCTCACATGAGGATGTTTTTCCATTGAATTTTGGGGAGAGTAGAGAGAGAGAAAGACAGAGAAACATGGATATGAGAGAAACACATCAATTGGTTTCTTCCTGCACATGCCCTGACCTGGGACTGGGCTAGGAGGAACCTGGAAAGAAGGTACATGCCCTTGATCTGAATGGAACCCAAGAACCTTTGGTTATTGGACCCAGTCTCTACCTCTGAGCCACCAAATGAGCCAGGGCTCAACATTAAAGATTTTAAATGAATAAATAAATAAATAAACACAAACAAACAAATGGTATTGAGAGGATCAAGAGAGACTAGCCAGGCTCTAACCGGTTTCATTCAATGGTTAGCGCATCAGACTACAAGACTGTAGGGTCCCAGGTTTGATTCTGGTCAAGGGCATGTACCTTGGTTGCAGGCACATCCCCAGTAGGGTGTGTGCAGGAGGCAGCTGATGGATGTTTCTCTCTCATCGATGTTTCTAACTCTATCTCTCTTCCTCTCTGTAAAAAATCAATAAAATATTTTTTAAAATACTTGGCTGTTAAAGTCAAGTTACTTCTTTGAGAGAGAGAGAGAGAGCGAGAGAGAGAGAGAGACTAGCCAGGGTGCAAATAAGATCCTGCAAATTAGCAGAGTTAATCCATTCTGGCCTGATGAAAACACTAAAAATCCTCTTGCACTAACCAACCCCTCCCCCTGGGGGAGGAGCACCTGGACTTTGGTGGATGTGGTCATAATACCTAGGTCCTCCTAATGGTGCATTCACACCAGGGTGAGGTCAGGGCTCATGCAGTCCTGTTGCAGAAGGTCAAGAAAGATCCCTGTGGGAGATTCATCTTTTCTTTTGGTGTTACACACCCAACCTCATCCTTCTGCTCCTGGTAAGTCAGGAAGTTAGACCAAGTGGATGGGGGAGGCCAGAGTGCGGTAAAACTAGTGGGTTCCTCAGCACCTGCTCTGTGCCCCACTGAGAGACATATCTCTAAGGAATACTTGGCTGTTGTAAAAAGGAAAGCACTCTTACCATTTGCAACATAATGGATGGACCTGGAGGGCATTATGCTAAGAGAAATATGCCAGTCAGAGAAGGATAAGTATCACATGATCTCATTCATTTGTGGAATATAACAACATAAACTGATGAACAAAAATAGATCTAGAGACATAGCAACATCAAACAGATCATCAAATCTCAGTGGGAAAGCAGGGGAGGGTGGGAGCTTTGGAGAAGAGATCAACTAAAGGACTTGCATGCATGCATATAAACATAAGCAATGGACAGAGACAGTAGGGAGGTGAGGGTGTGTGCTGGGGGTTGGGAACTGCAGGGGAGAGGTCAACTAGGGGGTGGGTGGAGAAGGAGACATATGCAATACTTTAAACAATAAAGAATTTTAAAAATTTTAAAAAAGTTACATTTAAAAGTAAAAAATTAAAAAAAAAAATAAAGGGATCCAAACTGGATTTTAAAACACATGCAGTTTGTTACGTTTTCCTGGTCCCTGGCAGAACCTCAGGCACCTAAATGCCCTTTAACATTTTAGATATCCAGATCTGACGCTTCGGGGTCAGGAATGGGAACGTTTGCATGTGGTAAAGCCAAGGCGAAGGTCCTCAAACACCTGCTGCACAGGGTTGCCCAGACCCATGGGCAGTAAAAACCTTGGTTTCTGTTTGAAGGGCCTGGTATGCACTTCACAAAGGAATGCTCATTTGAATTCAAGGTATTTTAGGACACATGCTTTTATTATGGTTGGGGCTTTCCCAAGTGATGGAATTCTTGCTAAAAATAGAGAAAGCAGGATCCCAACCAAACTAAGGGGGTGACAAAGCGCCTCATGGTGCAGGTCAGGAGCTGCATGTGGACTACCTTCCATTATGTCTCAGGGAGGCCGGGTTCTTGTACAGGCGGAGACAGGTGGGAGTGTTTGTGTCCAGGAGGGCAGGGGAGAGGTTAGAGCCATGGCTCTGTATCTCAGATACTCAGACCTGGTACGGACTTGATCTTTGTATTTTTATTTTAAATATATTTTTATTGATTTTAGAGAGGAAGGAAAAGGGAGAGAGCCTGCAACCCAGATACACGCCTTTAAATGGAATGGAACCTGGGACCCTTAGGTCCTCAGGCCAAAGCTCTATACACTGAGCCAAACCGACTAAGGTTGCATTAGCTCTCTGTTGGTTCACTTTATGTTTTAAAATTGTGCTAATTATTGATTTAGCCACCAACAAAGCATTCTTTCCTTGTTTTTTGTCTGAGACACTTTTTGTCATGCCGACGTATCAGCATGAAAGAGCTGTCAGGTGGAAAACTGAAGTTGTGGTCGACAACTGAGACATTTTCTGTGAACAATTTGGTTGAGAGAACTGAATTGCTTGAGATGGGAGATGAGGTTTGACTGAATCATGAATTCAGTGTTACCAGAAATAACTTTTTTCTATGCTAATCCTCACCTGAGAATATTTTTCCACTGATGGTTTTGAAGAGAGTGGTAGGCAGTGAGGGAGTGGGGTGGAGAAGAAAGAGAAAAGCATTGCTGTGGGAGTCAAGTCTATTGGTTGACTCCTGAGCTCGCCCGCATTGGAGCTGGGGATGGAACCTGCCCTAGGTACATGCTCTTGAACGGAAAACCCAAGACTCTTGAGTACACGGGTCAACACTGTAATCAGTGGCACACACTGGCCAGGGCAGAAATAACTGTATTTTAAGACAAAAAGTGCCACATCCATTGCTGAGGTTTTTCAAAACTTGGAAGTGATGGAAGGTGGGATTTTTACATTTGTTAACCTCACATTCTACTGTTAAGGATGTTAAGCACTTTCCCTAACCCCCTAGATAATAAGTGACTAAAGCTGAAACCTAGCCCAGGGACAAAGAATCTAGTAAGAAACATTCTCACAACATTTGCAGTTCCATGCAGACTCACAGTGATGAATGTGGGTGCAGTCTACCTGTAGGGCTGGGGTAAAGAAATCAATGGTTCCCTCAAAGGTGGCAGTTAATAGGGCAGGGCGGCATAACAAATAATAAGTAGTTTTTTCTTTCTTTCTTCCTTTCTTTCATTTTTTTTTTTACATGAAACTGTATTTTTTTCACCCCCAGGAACCAATCGGTACCAAATAATCATGATTGCTTTCTGACCAAGAGAATTGCTGAACTTGGATTCATACCTCTGAGCTGCCAAGGACAGTAGTCCTCCAACTGCTTTGATTGGCTGCAGGTGGACAGGGGAGCTCCTCTGGGCACCTTCCTCTGCAGCTAAGGACCTCACAGGACACCAAGGGCTGCCCTTAATTGATAGAGAGAATTTACACAGGAAGGCCAGTGAGATCTGAAGGTGCATCTGCTTCTCAGTGGAGAGGTTTCACAGAGCTCAACCTCCTGAAGAAACACACCTCAGTCCCATCCTTCACTCAGGGCACAATGGCAGGAGAAGGAGCTATGGCAAAACTCCAGACAGAAATCAACTGTCCCATCTGCCTGGGTAACCTGAGAGACCCTGTCACCATCGAATGTGGGCACAACTTCTGTCGCTCCTGCATCCAGCAGTCCTGGGCTGGTCTGCAGGGCAGTTTCCCATGTGCTGTGTGCCGTCACCCATGCCAAGAGGTGCACATGTGGAGCAACACCCAGCTGGGAAGGATGGTAGACATGGCCAAGCTCCTCCAGATCACCCGGGACAAGATGAAGCAGCAAGAAGAGAGGCGCTTGTGTGAGCAGCACAACCAGGCCCTGACCCTCTTCTGTGAGGAGGACCTAGAGCTGTTGTGTCCCCTGTGCACTCAGCCTCCTGACCACCAGGGCCACCAGGTGAGGCCCATGGAGGAGGCTGCCTCTCATCACAGGCAAAGGCTCAGCAGTTACATTGGGCCCCTGAAGAAACAGATGGCAGACACTCAGAAACTCCTAGACACCCAAGACCGGAGACTATCAGAACTGAGAGAAAAGGTGGAAAACCGGAGAGCAAAGTTAGCCGCTGAATTTGAGCAGCTGATAGAATCTGTTGAGTGTGTGCAAGAGGCAGCTCGCTCAAGGCTAGCTCCAGAAGAGAAGCACATTCTACGGAATCTCAGTGCAAACAAAGCTGCATTTTCAGACTACATTTCCAACCTTAAAGTTCAACTAAAGGAGATGGCAGAGAAGAGTGTGATGTCAGATGTGAAAATGCTGATGAATACCAAAGGTGTCCTCCACTCTAGTGAAAATCTAGAACCCCCAGGTGTCTATTGTTTGCAGTATAAGATAGAAGAATTCAGTCTCTCTCCGAAGTCTTTGGCCCTGCAGAAAAGTATACAGAGATTTAGAGAAGAAGTTACCCTGGATCCCAAAACCGCACATCCTAATCTGCTTGTGTCTGAGGATAAAATGTCTGTGACATTTGTGAGGAAAAAGCAAAGAGTTAGTCAGAATCCAAAGTGATTTGCGGTCGACCCAGTTGTCCTGGGTACTGATGGGTTTGACTGTGGCCGACATTACATTGATGACAAGCCTGAGTGGGCCGTGGGTGTCTGTAGAGACTCCCTTTCCAAGGAGAAAAAGCAGCCCCTGCTAAGACAGGAGAACAGATGTTGGACGATTCAGCTGCAGGATGGTCACTATGTGGCACGAGGGTCTGTTCCTGTCACCCTTGTGCTGAAGGAAATGCCCAGAGGGATTGGCATCTATCTGGACTATGAGTTGGGTCAGATTTCCTTTTATAATTTGAATGACATGTCTCACATCCATTCCTTCAGGGATACATTTTCTGAAGTGCTAAAGCCTTACTTCTATATCGGATATGATCCCAAACCTCTTACTATCTGTGCTTTAAGAGATTTGGAAGGGTGTACTGTCAATTTGGTTCATTTTATTTCTGTGTTCTAGTACATAGAATTTTTTAATCATAATTTCATTTTTAATTCATGTATATTTTAAATATTTACTGTTGCAAGTATTACATCGGTCCTCATATAGTTAGAATTTTGTACAACTCTCAGTGATTCAGCACCAAAATTTTTTTAGTTTGATTGATTTTTTGAGAGGGAAAGGGAGATAGAAGCATCAATGTGAGAGAGAATTATTTATTGTTTGCTTCTAGAATGGACCATGATGGGATTGAACCCCAATCAAGGTATGTGCCCTGATTGGGAATCGAACCAGCCACCCTTTGGGTCATGGACGATGCTCCAACTAACTTACCCACACTGGCCAGGGCTAGGAGCAAAATTTTGTTAAAGGACACTTCTGTGACTTGAACACTTGGAACATTTCTCTCATCCCCCCCACCCTCCATTTATCTTTAAGAGCATGGATTAATGGGAACAAATGGAAGTGTAGAATATTTGGAATAATGATTGATCCATTCTTTCTGAAGTGTTTCTGAAATTTTTGGATTAGAATGTATTTTGTCTATATTTTAGAATGGGGGTCTATGCATAAGTTTCTCATATATTCCATGTGGGAGAGATGATAGAATTATGGGGTGACTCAGAGGTTTGCAATTATTTTATTTTTGCATCTGTTGAGAATAAGGTACTGATTGCTTCCAACTATTCTGATAAAAGAGTAATATGCAAATTGTCACTGCATCAGGGAGGACAGTGATGGGAGATCAGACAGGCAGGGGAGGGCAGTTGGGGGGACCGAGCCTGCAGGGGAGGACAGTTAGGGGACACCAGACCTGCAGGGCAGGATAGTTGGGGGCAACCAGGCCAGCAGGAGAGGTCAGTTAAGGGCAATTGGGCCCACAGGGGAGCTGTTAGGTGTTGATCAGGCTTGCAGGGGAGTGGTTAGGGGGTGATCAGGATGGCAGGCAGAAGCAGTTAGGGGCAATCATGCAGGCAGGTGGTCAAGTGGTTGGGAGCCAGCATTTCTCACTTGTGAGAGGGATCCCAGATTGCAGAGGGTGAAGACTAGGGTGAGGGACACCCCACCCCGCACGAATTTCATGTACCAGGCCTCTAGGTTTTTTTTTTTTTTAATACATTTTGACAGATTTTGGAGAGGAAGGGAGAGGGAGAGATGGAAACGTCAATTATGAGAGAATCTTTGATTGGTACCTCCTGCACACCACCCACTGGGGATCGAGCCTGCATCCCAGGCATATGCCCTTGACAGGAAGTGAACCTGGGATATTTCAGTCTGCAGGCTTATGCTCTACCCAGTGAACCAAACCGAGTAGGTCTTCCAGCTATTTTTATGAATATTTCAAAAAATTGTGTCTTGATCAGACTTTTAGGTCTCTCTTCTTTCATCCTCTTTTTTTCACACCTGAGAAAGTTGAGAATTCCAGGTGTTCCACCCTTTGGTGCAACTAGGAAGTTGAACCTTCCAAGGAGGTCAAGAGTTATACTCTGAAAACTATAAAACATTGCTGAAATTACAGACCTAAGTAAATTGAAAGATATCACATTCTCATGGATTGGAAGTATTAAGATAGCAATACTACCAAAAGCAATATACAGAATCATTGCCATCAAAACCTAAATTGTAATTTTAGTCAGAAATGGATAGCTGATGGAATTTATATGGTGTTGTAAGGTACACCTAATAGACAAAATAATACTGGGGGGAAAAAAATAACTAAGTAGGGAGAGGTGAGATAATCATTGATATGAGAGTGCAACACTGATGGGCTGCCTCTTGCATGCCCCCTAATGGGAACAAGCCTGCAAGTGGGCATATGCCCTTGACTAGGAATTGAACTGGCAACCTCCTGATGCATGATGATGTCCAACCAACTGAGCCACACCAGCCAGGCTAACCTTTCATTTTCTTGAGTCATGTATTATCTTATGTCCCTGAACCTTTACAGATATGAATCATAATCTGTAATAGAAATATTTACTTTGTAATGTTACAAATAGTTTGGCCACTTTCAAGTCAAACTTTTGACAGTTGTATGACTTTGGGGTTTAAGGGAATATATGTATAGCTTTCCTTCATCAGAAATTAAATATTTAAAATCTTCCTAAATAACTTCAGTGTATGCTTACACTTTAAAGGTGGAATTCAATATTATATGTTACATGGAATATCAAGAATCAGAATAGCCAAGTCATCTATACAGATTAATTCCTTTTTAAAAATATATATTTTTTATTGATTTTTTTACAGAGAGGGAGTTAGAAACATTGATGAGTGAGAAACATCGATCAGCTGCCTCCTGCACACCCCCCACTGGGGATGTGCCTGCAACCAAGGTACATGCCCTTGACTGGAATTGAACCCAGGTTCCCTTCAGTCCGCAGGCCAACGCTCTATCAACTGAGCCAAACTGTTTTTGGTGATTAACTCCTTTTTAAAAAAATATATTTTATTGATATTTTTACAGAAAGGGAGAGGGATAGAGAGTTAGAAATATTGATGAGAAAAATCAATCAGCTGCCTCCCGCACACTCCCCACTGGGTATGTGCCCGCAATCAAGGTACATGCCCTTGACTGGAATCAAACCTGGGACCCTTGAGGCCACAGGCCGACGCTCTATCCACTGAGCCAAACTGGTTAGGGCTTCCCCTGTTCTTTCATCAACCTTAGATTGGGTGACAGATGCCTAAAATAAAACCGCTGAGCCCAGTGTTGACTTATAAATCAGGTCAGGGTTCCATTCTAGTCAGGGTACATGCCCCCTTTGTGGCTGGATTCCCAGTGTGGGGCGTGCAGGAGGCAGCCAATCAATGATTCTCTCATTAATGTTTCTATCTCTCCTCCCTTTCTCTCTGAAATCAATATATATACGTTATGTACTAGAGTCATGGTGCAAGAATTTGTGCACCAGTGGAGTCCCTCGGCCTGGCCTGTGGGATCAGGCCAAAACCAACTCTTCGACATCCCCTGAAGGTTCCTGGATTTTGAGAGGGCACAGGGCAGGCCAAGGGACCCCACCAGTGCACAAGTGGGGCCAGGGAGGGACCATAGGAGAGCTCCAGGTCATGTCCAGCCCATCTCGCTCAATCCCGATTGGCCGGACCCCAGCAGCAAGCTAACCTACTGGTCAGAGCATCTGCCCCCTGGTGGTCAGTGCATGTCACAGCAAGTGGTTGAGTTGCCTTAGCATATCATGCTTTGATTGGTTGAATGGACAACCAGACACTTAACATATTAGGCTTTTATTATATAGGATTATATTGGATATAACGAAAAAGGCAGCAGAGTCTGGTGAGCTGGATGGGGGGAGGATCCACTATGGTAGTATAACGAGATTTAAGGGTGGGATCAGGAATCTGTGCTAGGCTGGAAGGTGGCAGAGAACATGCACAATGCAGCTGGGGTGGGGACAGGCATCAGAAAATGAACAAAACCACCCTGGGGTCCTTCAGAATGCAAGGATTCTCGCTCACAGGAGGACCTGCACCTCCTGCCCATGGGTCAGCAGCTCTAAGGACTCTGGGTGGCAAACCTATGATTAGCGGCAGCACACAGCGGGCTCTGGGTCTGGGCTTCCTCGTGAGACACAAGGAGGTGAATGGAAAGGTACATGGGATGGGCAAAAGAGCTGTCCTCTTCGTCCTGGACTCAGTGCCTGGAGAGTTGGCCATGAAGGGTCAGCTGGGTGAGCACTGTGTTTACTGCTCAGGGTATTGAGTTAATTGCTTTGACAGACTGTACCTGAGGCGTGGCAGCCTTGATTGTGCCTGTTCTCAGAGATTCAGTGACAACCATGTGGCACAACTGCCATCACTCTTGCAATAACGTGGGAGAAGCTAAAAGCTTTCTCTCCCAGCCTTGTCCGCTGCTCACTATGCCAGGAGGAATTTTATTAACTAGAAGATAGGGAGCAGGCCTATGCCAGAGTAGGACATCCTTAGTTCTGCCACGGAGGTGGGAGAGGCTCCCACTACCACCACAGCTGCGTTTGCCAGCCATGAGCCTGGCTTCTGAGAGGCACTCCCCTGGTGGGAGCGCACTGACCATTAGGGGGAATCTCCTGCATTGAGCGCCTGCCCTCTGGTCATCAGTGTGTGTCATAGCTACCATTGGTTCTGCCGTTCAGTCGATTTTCATATTAGCCTTTTATTATATAGGATACCCTGACAGATCACTGAAATTGCCAACTGATTCCAAATAGTAGCATGAGGAATGGCCCAAAAGGAAATACTATAACGTCTACGCTTTTTTTGGGAGGACCTAAAGGTTTGTGTCTGCAATAGAGCTCCCCACTGGGCTCACCTGTTTCAAAGAGGGAAAAGCCCAAAGGGTATTATTATACTTTACTATAAATACATTAAAGCTGCAGAATATTAGAGATTAAACTCTGGCTTTGAGCAATATATGCTCTTATTGAAATATGAAAAGGCTGCAGCATCCAAAGCCTTACAGTATAAAGACTTGAATATTAGACCAAGTTCGTTTTCATACTCAAAGCTCTAATAAGTGAGATAGCAGAGGAAACAGCATCAGTCAGATTGACAATACTGATAAAGTACCCACAATAGCTATTAAATAAAAACTCCAGGGCATTTTCATTTTAACTACAGAATGATGATTATAGGCTTTTGTCACATTAAAGTCTACAAAAGTAGCAATTCATGATTAATCTTGTTCTAGATCCTGAAACAGTACAGCCTAATTTTACTCTAAGGAGAGGAAAGACATTGAAATTTGGAAATAAACCACAAAACTATAATCAAAAGACATTCTGACAGGGTAGCATTATTCAGAGCAAGAGATGGAGGAAGAACATCAAATGTGACTGGGATGAGTTTGTAAAAATTATCTTCCCAGAAGGAGGAAGACACTAGCACAATAAGATTTATGCTGTAGAATTCGGCTACAGAACTGTGATAACTTTCATGCACTAGTTACAGGGGTAATCGTGTTTCTGCTAAAGGTAAAACCCAGTAGGACTGACATTTTTTTCTGGGTTAAAATTGGTAAGGTTTAATTTTAAGATCTGAATAGCAGGTTTCATATCTATTCAAGTGATATATTCACCAAAATATTTAGCCTTATTTTATACTGGATATAATTCCTAACTTCTTGCAATATGTATAACAAGATTATGATGAAATATTTACAAAGTGGGGTGTGCAAGAGGCAGTTGATCAATGATTCTCTCTCATCGTTGATGTTTCTATCTCTCTCCCTTCCTCTCTGAAATCAGTAATTTATATATATAGTCATCTTTAAAGTGTTGAAACAAAAAAACTTGTAAACTCATTAATTCACTAATCTATGGAAATACTTCTCAAAAGTGCAGGATAAATACTTATAAAAGAAGGTAATGACTCTAAAAGATTAACTGCTAATTATAGTAAAAAACCTATATTATAGTTTCTAGCGTATATAAAAGTGAAATAAGCCCTGGCCAGTGTGGCTCCACTGAGTGTTGTCCCTTGCACGGAAAGGTTGCTGGTTTGATTCCCTGCTAGGGCACATGCCCAAGTTATGGGCTCAACCTTATGGAGGTGGGGGGCGGGTGCAGAAGGCAGCTGATCAATGTTTCTTATCATTGATGTTTCCATCCCTCTCTAAAAATCAATAAACATTTAAAAAAAAGGGGGAGTGGAATTATTTAAAGGTGGCCCCAGATTACTTAAAAAATGTATGTTGTAAAAATGGCTTGGTGGCTCAGTTGGTTTAGAGTGTTATTCCTTCCTCCAAAAGGTTCAATTCCTGGTCAGGGCACATATCTAGGTTTCAGGTTCTTACCCTGCTGGGGCACATATGGGAGACAATAAAGCAATGTTTCTCTCTCTCTCTCAAATATAAATAAAAACATATCCTCAGGTGAGGATTAGGGAACCACTAGAAATGTTTCTAAAAGTTATAAAATATTAATTCAATAGAGGAAATGAAATGGAATCATAAAAAAATGTTCAATTAAGCCCAGAGAAAGCAATAATTGTGCAAAACCAAATTTTTAACAACAAAATCGTCTCAGTCAAAATTCTGCCCTACATGCAGACATTTTTTATATAGCCATTTACTTAGCAGAGTCACTGTACATTCGTAGTCTTGGTAAGCTCAGTGTTCCCAGCATAAGGTCCTCTAGGTGCTTTTATCTTGTGAAAGGTTCACTTGAAGCAGAAATAATCCGTAAAGCAAGATTCATCTAATATTATAGTTATCATGAGGTTACCACCTTCCTCAAAACCACTGGCTGTACAGCTTTTTAGTTTTTTGAGCTCTAGTCTCATGTTTGATGAAGTACACACTGCAGGTTTCCTTCCCTACACTTTATTGTCCTATGCATGCCAGTGTGGAGTTACTCAAATACTTCAGCCAATCACGATGTCCATTTCTACCAGTGCCATTCCATTTTTTTTTTTTTTTGGTATCCATTATTTTAATTATAGTCTCAAAATTTATGAGATATTAAGATGATTGAAGCTGTAGCACAAAGAACTGGAGTTTTTTTCACTGGGAAGCCAGCTGACAATCCCTGGGTATGAATTCATGATTAGGACAACTGACCAGTTCTGTATACAGTATTAGCAGTTTTGCTTATGGCACATTGTCTATTGTCATAATGTCTAGTTCACACATTATAACAGATTTCACGATAAAAATGCAAATAATATATAAGGGTAAGTTATTTGAAAACTAGAATTCTATACCCTGAAAAACTTTTAAAAAATAGGATAACCTACAGACATTAAGTTCTCAAAATATTTCCCACACACCCTGATTAGGAAGTTACTG